>NC_064026.1:23777351-24082488 GCF_917208135.1 Athalia rosae | reverse complement strand
TAACAGTCACCACGTACGCCCTAATATCGTCGCGTGGATTTTTTGCGAAATCTTTACGCAACCCGCTGAGACGGAGCTGAAGAATCGTCGAATTATTCACACCTGAGAGGAATGTCCGGCCGAAATTTTCGTCACATGTTACGATAATCGGGGATAACGCAAACGGAGGAGAGAAGGCGAAGGCAGCGGGTAGATGTACAATTCACCTTTTAATAGCCGTCCCAAAGGACCGAATATATGATACGCTGAAAAAACCGTACAATTACTTTTCTGCACGTGACAGTCCGGTGCAGCGTCGCGTCGGTTGTCCTAAAAATATACTCGACAGATTGCTCGTTAATGTGGCAAGATTTAGCTCCGGGTAGTGTCCGGAAATTTACCGCGTCTATCTTTTATTTAACTGGCAAGCGAAAAGTTCGTCGATCGCGAGGGAGAGAAAAAACTTGATATCAACCGGCGATGACGCGCGTCACATTTTCACCGGAGATTGAAATTATTTAAAATACAAAATCAGCGTTCCGACGATTCGCGTGTCATCCGGACGCGAACGGTCTCAACGACTGCACCCGTCCAACTTGTAAATCACGACGATCCGAACCATTCCGCATAATTACTCAACGGCTGTACGTTTCTGTTTACTTTTCAGCGGGGCTCCGTTGCGTGACTTTTCGTTCTCCCCGAAGCGCGTTCACGTCCGAATTAAACAGCGAGATATAAGAAGAAGAAGAAAGAAGAAAGAAAAAAAAAAAAAAAAACAACGATGCCGTTCCTCTGCAGCGCGTACAAACGGTCATCGCCACTCGCGGTTCGCGAGGATCTCGATCAAACGTCCGGCTGTCGAGGGTCGTGCAATGATCTGAAAAAATCGGCGCACCGGGCGAAATCGGAGGGTCGTGAAAGCGCGTCGAACGCTAATTCTCGTCAGACTTCGAAGCCGGGAAGTGGCGCGATTGGCGCGAAACGGAGCGACACCGATCGCCCGGGCGAGTCGAACGTCGCACGATTCAATCTGGGCATCGACGTCTGCACAACAACGACGGGGGATCGTCGGGCGCAGCCATCTGTTATAGTGAAGCGTATTTTTTACACGAGTTCGGGAAACTGCAAGGATACCCGCCAAATGGTTAACTGTTATTCCGACCGCCGTGAAACGATGAGCTACGCCAAGTACGCTCAAGCGTTACTGTGCTACGTGGCATTGAACGTCGTCGCAGCTGTATTTTTGGGGAGCAAACCGATCATGCCAGCCTTCTTCGCCAGCCAATTTTGCGGCGCTATGACCATCATCTACTGGAGGATCACTGGCACTCTGCCCGTTTGAAAAAACAACATACCCACTATTCGCATCACGCGCTGTGCGATCTCCTCGGCGCAATATTTATTTCTCGCGGTTGGATTCGCGCCGGAACTCTTTCGGACATTGTTGAACGAACGATGATTATCTATTTGTAACTAGAACGGCGAATAAATCAGTGACGAGGCGAATAAGACGAGCACTCGGTTCATCTCGTTCTTCGATGTCTACCAATTGTATGAAAATTTTCAGACTTCGAAACGCTCATTTTTATCTCTCATCAGAGAAAATGGCCTACCGGACGTGGGGGTATACATAAGAGCGGATCGCGAATGCAATCGATCGCGTTTTACACGAATCGCTATAATGAAATCAATGCGCGTACGTACGCGCATGCAAAAGTGCGTGGCGGGTATAAAATTTTGCAATCTTACGAACGAAGCGGTTAAAATAACACGACGTAACATAACATGTAACGCATAAAAGTACAAACTTATGCGTACACAATCCATCACGTGTGAAGCGTGTTGCATGTAACGCAAACTGTACACCGTATAATCCATAAACCGTCCGCATAAGGATCCAATAAAAGTTAAGAAACTTTGATACGACGTAATCATGAGCGTGATATGTAACGCGCAACGGAATAACGAGAGTTAGTCGCATACCGTACGCGGTGGGCATAACTCTTTCGAAGCACAAAAGTTCGATCCCACCGCGGTTCTCCTTACGTACGTTGAACGCCTGCATTACGACTCCCGGAATAATGCGCGCTTGACAAACATTCGCCGCTAATTGTAAGTTGTTGATAACGAGGTGCACCGCGGACGCGGTACACGTATAGGGGGAACGGAGTCGTACCGCACCGAGTCTTATCGATCACGCGCTGCTTCGAATCGTTCGAGGTACTTCTGCACTCGTCTCTGCAATACCTACCCGCATGTACGTACGATCCGCGATTACACCGCAGCTTCTTGACGGAGGAGCGGTGTACGTGTTACGTCCAACCGTACACAACGTACGTGAGCATAGGCATGTAATACATACGACATGCATATATGCATGACCTACGTCGATGATAGATACAGCGAATGCCTGTCGGGGGGTGTACTATACACCCGTGTATTCGTACGGAGGAGTAGTAGGTACGTGTACGAGGTGTACGTTGAACACACACAGCCGGACGTACGCTCGCTGAGTGAAATAAATAAATTACTTCAGTCCTGCAGAGTGGATCGCGTGACGTGTATTTCGTTACCTCGTTAAAAGTTACTCCCCCCCCCCCCCCCCCGGTAGTGGGTATATAGGATAACGCATGTGCGAGCAATAATTAGCCGCGCAAAACGGGATGATGTACGCACACACACACATGTGTAAACGAAAAATTTCAAACCCCGATGAATAAATACGAACGAACGAAAGGAGACCGACGAATCGCCCGAGAAAGGGGTAACAAAAGAAAAATGATCCGGACCTACGGGATACGGGGGGCGGTTGATCGGAGAATCAAGAGGGCGGAGGTGGGTACGCGGGTCTGCAGAGACACGGGTGTGTACATTTTAGGCGGTGGACAGAAGTCGGCGGACGATTAAGTTTGAAACGAACGGAGGCCAGTTCGGTTCTAACGAGCCTATAATAATCGCGGCCCTCCGGTTTTCTCCCTTCTCGCGGGCAATCATCTTCCCGGAGGACTGGCGACCGGTGCGGCGCGTCGGGCGGCGCGAACGGGCCTCGGGATCTCCTCGGTGAAAACCGACGTCGGACGAGAGGGTCGAACAAATGGATTACGGAAGCGCTGGATATTATAGCGATCTAAGTTACTCGACTGTTTGCCGAGTTAACGACTTCACCGTGCCCGCTGCCAGGTGGTGTCACTATTATAATTATGACGCCCGACGGTGTGCGTGACCCACACAAAGTCGACCCGCGTGTTCGTACAGCCAGCGGATAGCGGCAGCAGCTTTGTGCTTTTTTTTTTTTTTTTTACGGCGTACCAGCGGTCACGTACATTATCGTCGATATCCTAATATCCTCCGCGCTTACACGTGTACGTTATGCGGTAAACCTCGCGCGGAGCATCCGCGTGTTTCATACGATGTTCGAACGGGACCCGAATATACCAACACTTTTCCGCCAAGTTCTCTATACTATAGGTACGCACGATCCGAGGTGCGCAACAGAAGCGCATTAACGCGCCGTAGTAGCGATGCGACGACGAGGAACGCGACGAGAAATCCACACTCCAGGATTTCAGACGAACCGTGTTCCGCGCGGCTTGTGTATATAGGTAGTACCAACACCCTCGAACGGCCGGTACACCTTGTTCCTCATGAGAAACGCTTAGTGTGCGTGCGGAGTAGGTAACGTCCCTGATGAACGGTTCGCGTGACAAGCCATAGACATATCCTGCCTCCATATACGACCCCGACGCGGTATACGCGTTATAGGAATACTCCACGTATATAGCCGGCCGAACTCTCCTCCGCTTTTCAGCTTTTACTCATTCCCATTGTTGTAGACTTTTGTACATATTTGTTTTTGCTTTCGTTTTCGTTTTCGTTTTTTTTTCTTCTTGTTCTTTTTCGTTGCTGCGCTTCTGCATTTTCTTCGCATTTTTTACCCTTTGTACTTTCTTACGATTCTTACGTGCGTGCACCTCTTCGAACCGTTGTGTGCAGTGCTTTTCTGGTACGTATTTCCTTTATTTTTCGATGTCCTCTTCTTTGTTTTTTTTTTTTTTTTCTAGTACATCCAATCGCGCTTCGACCCGCGGATTGTCATGTGTACGTCACGTAGGATCGATCGCGCTACTGGAGAAAAAAAGCTCGCCAACAGCCTTTGTGCGCTCTGCACAACCGTAATATACCGGATGTTTCAAGTCATGCCAATGTATAAATGACAAATCAAATGGCGTTAACGTTCCAGCGTGCCGTATATGCGGTTCTGGGTTGTTTTAGGAAATTCATTTGATTGGAAAACGGAGTTACGATCGATGATTGATCAGATTTGTTCAACAGTCGTTATCGACGCGTATCGCTATACCAATGTGCACAAGTGCGAAATTTGCGTATATATATACGTATTCGTTGGAGAAAAGCTGGCGATCGCTCGGTATTGTTGCAGCTATAGAGTAAAACCTAATCGAACGAGATTAGGAGTTATACGTCAACAGTACGAAGTAAGTGTGGTAGCGAGTTTTTAGTACACATATAGGATAATATTTTTTAGACGTTTCGGTCGGGCGGGTGGTGCGCGATTCCAGAAGTCGGTAGCGCGGGACGAGGACGTGGCTCGGCGAGTCCTCGCGTGATCTTATACGTATACGGTAGGAGGAACGCATGAGCGTTGGGCGGTGTTGAGCTCGCTTATCGTACCGAAACTATAATCTATGTAGACATTTAGAGCCACTTTCCTCGGAGTTAGTTGAGGTTGGATTGCGTCGGGTTAGGTTGCGGCCTGTGTAGAGTCAGGTTGGATGTTGTAAAAACACAAGCCGCCATAGCAGCTGGTGCGACGCTGTGCTACTGTTACACTATATACGATATTATTAAAGGACGACATGATTCGATGCACTTAAGGCGCATTGGATTATGATAATTATGCGAAAATTGCATCGGTGGGTTTTGGACGCACTTGCGATCGAGGAGAATATAGAAATGATCGTTAATCTCCGATTCGCATACGCCGCTATTCGTACTTTTGTACAACCCTTTCGCTACGAACACGGAATTCGTGTCGTACCATGTACTACGCAAGGTGCTAATTTCAGGGCTACTACTCCATTAGGGTATCTCAAAGTCATTTATAGTCATCGATAAAATCAGGGTGGCACAACAAGATGGCTTCCTATAGCGGCAAACAGCTGATCGGTTGGACGATTAGTGAAACTGATGGCTATACGAGGGAATTGGATTTACTATACACGTCTATATACCTATACATATCCCTTTTTTACCCTTCCTATTGACACCTCAAAATAACCGAACAAAGGCCATTCCGCAATTGTGGAAAGTATATTTCGATAACCTCAACGCTCTTCGATGACATTTCAAAAAACATATATCAGAGTAGACGTATATTTTACGAAGAGATTGTCGAAATTTTTTTTTTTTTCCGTTATTTTGTTTTCTAGAAATTCTAGACCAGCTATAGGTTTTTTTCGAGTCTGACGCGGAATGATATTTAATACACCCGGATCGACTTACCGGATAAAAATTATACAGGGGGCGGGGGGGAGGGGGAGAAATTCGAGTAGCTACATTATTATAATATGGTTAGTTTCAGTTCGTATAATGCGATAATTTATTCCCACCTGAGTTTTAATTGGTCTCGTTTGTTCTACAAGAGTAAAGAATTCCGTTAAATATCCATTCTGTGCACGCGGCTGTACCGGCAGCTTGCCCGTATACCATATTCGCGGTGCTTCATAATTTCTACCGCATCATCGCGAGCCGCATGTTGTAAGATTCAACAATCGTTGAACTGTATAGTCCGACGACTCGCAACGCGTTTCTTTCCGACTCGCCGATTCGTACATAGGAAATAAGGGTGTAACTTTATACAACCACCTATACGGTTATTCACGAAAGTCGATGAAAATGTATAAATATAAACCGCCGGTGAATCGAAAATCGCGCGAGCCTTTTTCTCTCTTTTCACCTTCAGATATATGTATACGTACAGTCTCTGAATTAGCGCGGTGTTACATTAAACGAAGCGTGGGAAAGAATCGACGAAGAGCCGCGACCGAAGCGAAGAGGAGCGATGGTGAACAGGAACGACCTGAAGGGACCGCCTGCCGTCACGTACAATTCCACCTGATTGGTCTGAATTTTATACCGTCGCCTGAGACTGACACTTTGTTAAACGGGTATCCCGCCACGAGAACTAGCTCCAACTATATAGCTGCTCCTGCGGGATTGTTGGTTTGAGTTAGGTAGCTCGCTGGTAGCGTTATTCATTTAACGGATTTCAGAGTTAACCCCACGCTGACAAACACCCTTATTTATTTTTTATTTTCATATGTTTTATACCTCTTTCCTTCGCTTCTTTTCTTCACTTTCATTTCTTTCCTTTTTTTTTTTCTTTTTTTTCTCCATCTGTTGCACGCGCGCTGCCGCCAGTCCGTAAGACAATTTCGACTCGTCGTGAAAAAATTATTCGCCAAAAATGAAGGCGATCCCAAAAAAACATACCCACTTTTCTGAACATTGGAAATTAAAGATTGCGTAAAAGACAAATTACGTTCTTCTTATAGCGCAGCTGCTCGATGCCGTTTATTCTACATCTTACTCGCATGTCGTGGTGGTAAAAGGCTATTAGAAATGTATCAGAGAGATGTACGAGTGGACGAATAAGATGCGGTATACCTACATCCTGATAAGCCTCACATGCAGCTACCTCAACTAAACATACATAGAGGTGTATCTGGTGTTACCTTGCTTGCATGCGTTACGTAGGTAAGTCACGAATATTCTAATCACCTGAAACATGTGTTCGCGGTGCAGTGAACAATGCAACGAACGATACGGGCGTCCGTACCGGAAATGCCCCAAGAGTACAGACGCAACACATGTAGGTGTACAACACATATGTAAGAGTAGGAAGCAGATAGAATTGATCGAGCATCCAAAATTTGGACCCTTGGCGAGAAAAGTGTTTCATTTTTTGGATTAAACGTACAGCGTTTTTCGTAGGGATTAAAAATTACACGTGTAAAGTGGCAGGTTTTATGTAAAAGTCCACGACCCGAATAAATTATTTATTTTATTGTTTTTTTTTTATCGCTGTAATAGGATTTTTATCCTTTTAGCTCGATTCCTGTGATTTTTTATGTACTTTTGGAACAGAATTAAAGGCGATCGCGGCATGTGAGATTTGAGCTTTTGTGAATTTTCCGAAAAAATGAGGCGTATATTACACCGAAGTGTGGGATCATAAAAACTCGATTTTTAACCCTCACGTCATTACATCCGTCATTATAATACCTTTATGCATGCCATATGGTGAACTCGTTTTACCTGCAACACGCGGGATATCGCGCGATGAATATACGTATAATAAGAGCACGATCGCGTTATTGCCAGAATTACGAAGTGTGAAATTTACAATGTAGCCTGAAATCGATATCGGATGTACTTCTTACATCGTATACAATACCCGCAGTACGTTGTACTTACGTACGTAGGAATATAAGGGGGGGGGCACCAACCTACCTACCCTATACGTACGTAATCCGGAAAAATATACATACATTTATATATACGTACCTATAACACACAATACCGACGTACCTTTTGCTCTGATTCGACACAAGTCAGTCAGTCGAAGATAAAGAAATCGAAGAAGCCACAGATTTAAAAAAAATGTCTCTCGATAAAATCCCTGCAGTCATCATACAACCCGAAATGGTTCGAACCCTATATCATTTTTGCTATTGTTCAAAAATACAAAGTGGAACAACTCACCGTCCAGTTTTGGTGATGATCATCTCCGTTCCGAGGTCATTGAACTTGTCCCAAAGCTCTTTGGTTTCTAGGTGGCACTCGACGTCCCTGAGTTCGTCAGAGTTGCAGCTAGTCCGTCGTCGATGCCTGCGATCGACGTCGCCATCTTGAAACTTATGCGATACGTGGTCGTCGACGACACTCGGTGACGTTTCCTCCACGCTGCTGCACTCTTCGACGTCGACGTCCACCTCTTGTTCTTCGTCGTTTACGGACCTCTCCGCGTCCTCGCTCTCCGCCTCGCCCGCACCGTCGTCACCCTCGTCGTCCTCTTCCAAAACTTCCGCGGCTACGGCCGTAGCCGCGGCAACCAGATCCGCTGGCGTGGTCCTCACTCCTGCGGATCAAACGAAAAAATTAGAGAAAAACCGCCGTCGAGGTCGACGCGCGCGACGCTAGCTCGAAATTTGAATCTTTCACGCCAACCGCTGCGGCATATGCCCCCCCATACTTTTGGAAATCCAAAAAATCTGAACTGAGATTTTCATCGGACTTCGTTAGGTTTGGTAAGAACGATTTTTGCAGTTAGCTGGGGAGGCGCGTTCGAGCCGATCGATCCAGGATGAAACGTCTTCGCCGTTTTCCCTATGTCCGGTTGTGGCGCAAATATTAATAAATATGGCGCCAGGTTGAATTATATCGTCGACCACGGGTGAATGACGGCCGGTACCGCATCGGTGCCACATCGGGAGTAATTATCCACTTATCCGGTAATTGTGACGTAACTTTGTTCGCAAATACAGAATGATGATCGTCCAACATACCATTAAAAACGACTCAATCATTGCGGTGTAAAATTACCGATACGTGTTGCGACTGTATTCATAACCATATCTCGTATACCCTTATATATACTTTTCTTATTTATAATGTACGCTATCCGCTCCGGCGAGCGGTTGCAGTTTTCCTGCATTTTATAAACGTTCATTACTTTAAAAGGCTTTCTCGTCGCGGCGAACGAACGTTATTTGAACGCCGGCAGTTCGTCGACGTTTCCACTTGGCGTTTATCAGTTGCCATTTTACACATATATGTCGCTATACCTATATGTGATTCTATAAGAATTGATCTGCAGATTCGCTTCGTTTTTCATTTTAACGAACTACGAAGTCTGGTTTTCCACCAGTATAATCAACACGTCTTTACACCCTTAAACGACCGTGAAAAATTTGAATCCTGTGACGGCCGTAGAAGAGAAGAAAAAAATAAAAAGAAAAAGAAGGGGATTCTAAAACCGAAACCCTGCAGTTTTCCTCGAGGGAAAATAAGGAGAAGAATTCCAGCACCCACGTCTCGACCTGCCCGATGAGCGGAATCATTCGACCTCTCTCGTCCAGCGATGACCGAGCTACAGTACAAATTGCGGCGTCTGCGCGTTGTCTGCAGGATCATCGCTGAAAAATACTGTACATATATACGTACGTAGGTATACATATGTACACGAATGGACACACACAGCTCTGCGCGTTGTATAAGGTATAACTTTCTAACAGGCACCCTACCGAGAGGTGGCAACCTGCTTAGAATCTGCGTTTCTTTTACAATTTTTCGTCAGCTTCATACTTGTACACCACACCTACATAGTACATACTCAACAGCTTTTTGAGTTCTCTCCTGAATTTCGACGACCACCCACCGACTTTTTTACACAGCGTGATCGTCCCCGCCAAAATGGTACCACTGTACGGCGAAGACGTGTTAGCGCGGCGCCATTCACTCTTGGTATCGCAATAAATATGAAATGATTTCAACTCTGATTTCAGTAATGCGATTATCCTGATTTCACTGAATTCGCTTCGAGGTGGTCAAATGATTTCCCAATTAGTGAATAGCCCCTCGTACATCGGAGTATAAGAGTAACAATACTAACTAATGAACTTATACGCAACCGCGACTAATATTTATACACGTATGTATACGGAGAGGAGTCAGCGTATGAAGTTTATACAGGGTCTAGTTGATTCTCGTTATATAATTACACGCTATTTTTCAGTTTTTTTAAATTCTGAAATTTCATCAGTTGTCGCAAGTCGCTTTATACATCATAATTACATTACGATTGTGATCCACGTGTGTTACGCGTGAAGAAAAAGAGAAAAAAAAACAAAAAATCTCGCTAGTATACCCTTCTGTAAGTCAACGTATCATAATACCGTCGAGAGAAAACCGAAGATTTATCAACATCTCACTGTATAAACGTTTCTAACGAGTGATCTAAATTTCCCTAGCGTACAACTGCACATCGCTGCATGGCGAGCTAATAAATAACTTAAATAGTACGGCCTGTCTTCCATCTGCAATACCGCCAGTACGGCTGCGATGATAATTTTGGTTTCAAGTGTTGCCATCTGTGGCTACGTGTGTCAATATATATATATATATATATATATACACAGTACACTCATCTACGTACATCAGGGATCATTTATAAAGCACAACGATTAACTTCTTACGTAATAAAATATAATTCTGTCACGATATTACGTACATTATACGCTTCGCGGTTCACGTGTATCAGAGACCTCGTTGTGTGTAGGGTTTCCCCATTAACTGGGTTAATTCAAGATGGCTGACTGCGAAATTACGCGACCCCCAGCGAGACAGTCGAAGGAACTAATTAGTCGTGGAGACATTTTGCACTGATTTACGTACTGCGTAATTGCTTTATCTCTTTAGCCTCCGACGTCGCGATCCCAGCGCTCGCTTACACACCGCGCGACTCTCGCCATCGGTATATACGCGGGTGCGATACAATTATATGCCTCGCGTCACACCCCAGATGCCGATTTACGTTATTATTATTATTATTATTATTATTATACAAATCCGTTGTACATGTTCAGAATCGTTGCATGCCAGAACTTGAAACGCTGCACCGTGGATATCGAGGAATACGTCGATCTATGAAATATTCATTTAGATTTGAAGCAGATGTGAAATACCGTTGCGATAAACTCGCACAGGTAACTGCATCGTTGATTTTCACGGTTTCGTTAAATTGCAGTTATAATAGATTTATACAAATTACGTGTAGAATAAAATACGATTTATGACAAACACACGATAATATCGTGTAAACGGTACTCCGTATGTAAGTGGCACGACGAATTTCTCATGCGACTATCGTGATACAGGTAAACGACGATCGTGCGGATCATCCGCCCGGACCAATTTCGAACGATGACTGCACATCGCGATCAAGCGGTTCGAGTTTAAACGTCGCGTAGCACCTGCACAGCTCGTCTGATACGTACATGTGTTTATATATATATGTGCCAAAAATAATTAATATCTTTATTATACGCGAGGATGGCAGCGTGTTCGGAGCGAGAATTATGTACATATATGCGAGAAGTTTTGCGGAACGATATCGCGTTATATTATATACCTACCTACACCCGGCGCATATATTCTACGTAGTTATATACCGCGGTTATACCTAAACGTTGCAGGAGCCGCGGTGGGTTTTACTCGCTGTACGCCACGCGAAGATGAAGATTAAAGCGACGCGCGCGCCTCGCGGAAATAGCCAGCTAATGGACCTGCACCTAGTCACCTTCGCCGAGATAATTTTTTACGGAAACCCGTAGATCGGCTGTCCACGCTGCGAAATGGAACGTAATTATATAAATTGTATTTCTAATTGGTCTACGCCCACTAATATACCCATCTTATTGATGCAGATATTTGTCGTTACCAGATGCGATACAGTTGTAGGAATTTCATGTCATCCGCAGGTATACACTTTTCTTTTCATATACCTGTATTCGTATATAGATGTATTTATTGATTGACGCGCGTTGCTGCAA
Organism: Athalia rosae; assembly: GCF_917208135.1. Lineage (NCBI taxonomy): Eukaryota > Metazoa > Arthropoda > Insecta > Hymenoptera > Athaliidae > Athalia > Athalia rosae. The sequence continues at coordinate 24,070,879 of NC_064026.1, read as the reverse complement.
CGTTGCATATTAACTAACGCTAATATTTGACGACGAAATGAAAAGACAAACGATACGAAATAATAACGTCGTACCGCCTTGGCCTAAAATTCGCAGGTACATAAAACGATAATTATTCGCAAATTCGTGGCCGACTTTTTCGATGCATATACATATATGATGCAGCTGCTATGATGTACGGTCGATAATTACACGACGAACAAATATTAAATTTTCGAGTTCTCGACGTATAGCTGCGGTATACCTGTATCGACCTGGCGAATATAATATTAACGTGTCATGTTCTTGCAGCTATCGTAATTGAAAAAACGATCCCATAATTGCACACTTGCAATTACGTTGGACAAAGACGATATTTCAATGGTGGACGTTTCGAGTAATCTCTCATGTTTCAAACGTTCGCTGGTTATTTGCCCCGCGATTATATTTTATCTACGAAAAACCGGAATCGAGATAGGTTTGAGAATGAAAGTTGAAATTGAAATTCGCAACAGAACCTGATGCACGCAGTATTGTTAAGTTGCCAATCAATTATGAATATTGGATTTCGTATTCATAGCCGTGTATAAGATCGTGTATATTCGGTCCGCCAATTATAACGGAAAATTGATTGACTCAATTAATTTTGTACATCCGCGCTACAGCTTCGGATAGAAAAAATTGATGAGAAAAAGAATCAGCGATGATCTTGCTCGCATTTTTCTTGTCGGTGCCAAAGTATCACGATTATTTACGAATCAATATCATCCGCTTTCGATCGATGCGATCCCACTTTACAATGTCCCGGGTGATCAGGGTACGCGACGTATTGAAAAATTGGCGATAACATCGTTACGGGCTGATTTTGAAACAGAGCGCGCATTATATATTATAAGGTGTGTCGCTGAACCACGCCTGCTTAATTTGCACCGAAGTTTTACGATAAACACCGTCCAGAAGCAGGTATACTCATTACATATATATATATAATATAAATATATATATATATTTAGCACCAATTGCAGCGCATAACGTATGAAATTAATGATCGCAAAACTGAAACGCTCGTATAGGTATATACACATACGGTATAATAAAATTATTATAAACGTTGTAAGTATCATACAAGATAAACATACTCGCATCGCGATCGCCTGTACCGTATACACAAGCTCCTCGTATTAATTCTGTATAAAATCTATACGTTCATTTATTACGTATACACCGTGTAACCGAACTATCAACGTTATAACTTTGCGCAATGAAGACCACCGTCAAACCCCGTTAGTTTATTAATACCTACATTTACGCCAAGGTGATCTCAACTCATGCAATATGGCGCTGCACGGTTAACGCAGCTGCAATTATATACAATATCAGTGGTGTAATTTATAATGCACGTGTTGCGCGCACGATGCGGATTAATACATGCGTAACATACGAATGTATCAATATTTTTTGTGCTTCGTTCATTGACCATTATATCACATAAAAATTGCACATAGGTACCCGTACGACTGATCATTGTGGGGGTAAGGAAAAACGTTTTACATAAAATACGTGTATACAATATCTATGTATAGAGAGAGAAAGGAATGTAATACGTTTTGAATATTAGGTAATCTATGGATACGGAATAATTAATTATTGCAGTAAAACGCGTCGAGCAGATCGCTTCAGAAATGATACCGGTTATACCACGGTGTCCAGTAGCAGCTGAAGAGCGATAAACGTGCATAGGTAATATAACCCAAGCGATCGAACGCGATAATCGGTGATGACTATGTTAGACAATATCGGAAGCGATAAATCAACGAGGTCGACGGCTATGGGGTTGAGTGTGTAAACAAGCTTTTGAAAAAAGACTCTATTAATTACCCCAGAGCCCGATCACGATCAAGAAAGAACAATCTATGCGCGTTGACGTTACGCTGCACCGCCGCATACGTTACGTACTGCAATTTTGAGCATGCACGCGAGCCGATCCGTTGCGAGTGAAAGTCGTGCACCCGGTCCGCGGCGTTGGTCCCGCTAAGATTTCCACCCGTACCCGTAATATTTGCGTCAGCTTGTTTTGACACAGTCGTCGCCGATTGCGAAATCGTTGACGTTGGGAAATCGCGGTGATAATTATTGGAACGATTGTACCGATCGGTTGATCGCGCGCGTTCCGAGTAAAGCTTATATAGATCATGTACGACCCGGAAGCCGACGGCGTAAAATTTGTACACAAATTCTTTAGGACCACCCATGCAGTGACGCAGGAAGTAGGAACAGGGGTGAAATTTTGTCGGCTGTGCAGCCGCCGCCCTCCACCCCTCGGGGGAATTTTTTGCAGAGGCTTAGGGTCGCGCGGGTGGTCTAAAGAGTGACGCAGGTTGTCCGAAGACCTTGTCGCGACGATGTTTTCACATGGTGCAGCGCATGAAGAAGATTCATATACCATTGCCGGCGGCGTTGGCTAGTCCCTGCAGGTGGTAATGTCCGAACGTGGGACCCCTGGGCGCCATGATGGCCGCTATGCTGAAGTCCGTCGCCTTGCCCCTCTCCCCCTTCGCAGGCATCTTTCCGAAGACACTGCACTATACTACGTTGTTCCACGCACTACCTCACACTTTGATTTTTGCTCTCCGAATACCTGCGGCTTCGTTCCTCGGATTCGGATCGTATGTATTCTTTTCGAAGATTTTCTTTATCTGGATTTTTGTCCGTTTTTTTTTTTCTGTAATCGGTAAATTTGTACGATTATATATCACACCTCGGGCAACCCACGCATCGGTGGTTTCCCCGTTTTTTCTATTTTTGGCAAATTTATTTGTTTTGTTGATTTTTTTTTTCTTCTCGTTTCGAAATTAACGTACCACCCACCGAGTCAATGAAATTCAGCCACTCGTGCGTACGGTACACGTCCGTACAGTAACGCGAGTACCTGCTAGTTTTACACGGCACACAACGCGTCTGCGCTAGCCGACTTCCCGAACCTCACTGACCTCCTGCTCCTCCACCCCCGGGCTTCCTCCCACCAAAACTACACGCTTCCGGCGATAAGAAATTGCGCGCGCATCCCGACGTAAGTCACGTTCAACGCAAGCTCAGCCAATCGGAAGCGTAGGAAAGACGAGCGGGCGGGGCATACGCCTCGACGCTCCGCCCCAAAAAGGCGTGGCCTCGGAATGTCCGGCCCCTTTTCTGTCCACCGCAAAGGGAGAATACGATCGCCACCTTCCACCCCGGAACACACGGTGCTGAAACAAATCGATTGGACTGGTAACATGTTTGTTCTCCGGGCATCGCGCTCCGCACGTTCTTCGTTGAAGCTACGGGATCGGTCCCGGGGAAAAAAAGAATACGAAAAACTGCAAACGCGTCGCACTCCCTCGCTCACGACAGAGCGACGGTGCAATCTTACAGAGAGTAGAAAAGGTCAGTAGTGCCACTTGTGCGGTAGGTTAGCTGGGAGAAAAATTCTCGTCGTCGCAGCTCGTATTGTTGCTGTTTGCAATGTGTTTTATCTCGAGATCATGAACGGACTGCTGTTGCGATTGGAATATATACAGGGTGAGTCATTACAAACTCCGAGAACGAGAGGAGCCTCGTTCGGTTTTCTTGCCCAGTCAACGTGCCGCACACGAGAAAAATGGGAAGAATGAGAAAGGTCGACTGAAAAATATGCCTAGCATGCTAAACGAATGTCGAAATAGAGTCTAATGGGCACATCGGCCGAATCAAGCTTCTCCCAATCGGGGCGTTTGGAAAATCTCACCCTGTATGTACGCGCGAGTAAATATAAATTGGCGATGTTGCGGGCCGAAGGAGCGGACGGATTGATTGAGCATACGAAATATGTTACTATTTCGATCGATAAATTCGCTTTTCGTTTTTCGTTCATTCGAATGGAGTTCATATATTACACGCGTGGGATACACTCGTGTTTCACATGGGGAAATGTATGTGCTGTAGACAAGATGTATACAACGGAGTCCACGCGATCCAACGCGGGGGCCGTGGCCGCGCAGATCATCATAGGGATGTTATAGATGAAAAACAGCTTCCTTCCATCCGCGTCATCATAGCCATGTAAACAGGGCAACATAATCGAAGTTCAACACGAATTCCGAGCAGCCAAATTTCCAGACTTACGAGCATTCGACAAATTGATCGCAGGTTCCGATTTTTTTTCTCGTTCGTATGCAGTATTCGATACACCGTTATCAGACCTGGTAGTCATTCGTCTGAACAATGTTCGTACAGCTGCGTTTTTTGTCCGCTCGATATTTCAGCCACTCTGGTCTGATTAATAACCGCGACAAAATTGAGCAACTTAATATAATTCTAACAAACGTGAAAATTCACCCGAACATTTCGTAATTGACGTTTTCAATTCCGTTTCTAAAATCGCACCAGGACCTTCACTTCTCTAGCCCGCTGTAGGGAGGCACGTAATTCGGGCATGTAGCGGAATTTCACGTTGTCTGGCGGATACGAGGTTTGGTTTACCATAGAAAATCAGAGCACAACGAACACACCTAATTCCGATCCTCAAATCGTATCAGAATTATGCGAGTCAAGTGGCGGATTTGGAGCAATATATACGTACGTATATCCCGAGCAGATTGGGATCTGAGGGGTTGGACGATACGTTATATATATCGTACAGAAAGTCGGTATACCCAATGCCCTAATAATGTTGGTATATTATCCGCAGCTCGTGTGCATTTCTATATTATAAAGTTATGTGGGGTGATTTTGAAGTCAGGCGAGATACCCATCTGCTGGCAAAGCGTTACGAGCAGGGAGACGCACCGATGGTTGTGTGTGCACAGGCTCGCCGCGGGCAAACATCACGTCCGGATACATGTATATATCCATATACACATGTATTTACTTATATAAATAGTTATATACACGTGAACAACGTGCATTTATATGTTACGTCCACACGTTCACGCTGCCGCAGCAGCGAGGAGGATCGGCTATTGTCATTGTAATTTTTCGGGGCACGTCAAAATATCGCATTTGCCATCTGAATTGCATTTGGAACGCTAGGTGCCCCGACACGAGGTAAACCACAAAGGATTTCCCGTTTAATACCGAAGAGCCGAAAACCAACCTCCTTCAGGTAGCTACCGCTCTCGCTCCTAAGCGGCTTGTAAAATCAGCCACAAAATAGATCCTCGCTTTCGTTTGACGGAGCTCAAGCCAGCTTCCCTGTATCTCGTTCTCGCTTCAAGTTCACACGCATACACGTTACACATACAAATATATCTTCGTATACGCTCATCTCCCAGCTCTTGTATGTATGTAACGTGTTTTCCAAATTCGTCGTTTCGTGGACAAAAAGAATTGCGTGTTTCCTTCTGGTAGTTGGTGAGCGTAATTAATGTAAAATTTTCACGAAGTCGCTGCGACCTCGTTACGGTAGGTCCAACAAATTTCTTACAAGAAGCTGGGATTATGCGAAGTAGGTATAGAGAACCAGCCGATGAACCACATCGTGAAAACAAAACGCTCTCGACGCCAATGTTGAGCGACCTGTGAGGTTGCGGACGGATTAAGTTGGGCTCGATCTCGTGCTGGTAGCGCCCGGATGCAAATCGCGACGAGGTCCAGACCCTCAAAACTCGACTCCAAGGAGGAAAAGGAAAAGTAAAAGAAAGACGAAAAGGACGAGGAAGGGGGAGGGGTGTAGTCATTCATCATCCCAAGGGACGAAAGGCCTTTGAGTGGGAGTACCAGCGATTCTGGGCCACCCACGCGGAACGCGGCCCCCGTTTTGCTCTATATATAGTTATACACTTCAATACGTTACACTACCGTATACGCATACCTATGCTCGACTCGGACGTGCCCCCGGAACCCCCGGCTGCCTCTACTGCTACAGATCGTTTCACCCAGCGTTTTCTTCCTTCCTACTTATGTTGTTACCGGTGCTCACCCACCTAACAAGATTTCTATACAATAAATCTGCCCACGTTTCTCATCGCCCGTGCGGTCAGGAACCGGAGCGTGCGCGCCGCGCTGCTCAAAAATCATCTGCTGTATACCAACGCGACCGATGAGTTTTCTTCATTATTTTTTCATTCGTTTCGCAATTTTTCATAAAATTCTCCGATCTCGAAAAGGCATTCGTGAATTCTTTCGGATGTTCTTTCTTCAACCGTTAACCCATTTCAAAATTGGATTTTTTTAATAACGCCAAAAAATTCTCAAAGATTTTACCTTTCATTCCGATTATTTTGACACCAGACCCACGGTAGGCTGTTTTTTTTTTTTCAAACCCTTTAAACATTTCGAACGAACAAAATGCGCTGTGTAAACATTTATCCTCAGGCTTATATCTATAATATCAGATATATTAAGATCGGGTAGGGTGCCGACTCTGGGATGAAAATGAGTGACTTCCGCTCGATCTCATTTCTGCAAAGTAGATGGTTACATGGGTAATAAGTACATGAGGTGTAAATCAACAAAGGTTGAATAACGCAGGTTTCGAGGTGACAACGGTGATAACGGAATCCGTCTTAATCCGGTCTTGGATATTTATGTACAGGGCATGATGAGATGTGAGTGTCATTTTAATTTCCAGCGATATAATGTGGTTATACGCTTGTATACATTCGCGAGATTCTTTATCCTGTGTATACATATTATATAATACGAGGTGAATAAACACATTAGTTCGTGGAGATAGAACGTACACGACATACAAAACCGACTTTCAGTAATTCGTTCTGAAAGGTTCAGACGAACTTGACTGACGAGAACTGGGATTTGGGGGTGTGACAAGTGGGGCGGTGTAATTCCTTCACCGTACCTGACACTTTGTGATATACACGAGAAAAGCGTGTTTAATTATTCAACGTAAGGTGGCGAGCTCCGCTATATACAGGGACAAATTTCGCCCTCCATGACAGACAAGTTACATACATGCATAAAATACATACAAGGTACATAATACATATCGAAACACGTAATAACTTCTTTCCACTGGTTAACAGATATCACCTGTTTCAGGGAAAGATAAGTATTCATGTAACCGGTACTAATTTGTCACGCAAACTCAACAAACTTATAAGCATACAGTATAGGTGCCTATGGCTGCTGGAGAAGATCTCGATGCTTGTTTCGCTCACCTATATACACGAGCATCTCGATGTAGATAAAATTAGTCCAAGATTTTTCATATAAAACACGAATCGAATTCGACCCGTCAGAGAGAGATTGCGAAACCCTCGAGCCGCGTACACACTTGAGCATATTTGCGCGCACGAACGGTTCGCGCGCACGAATGCTCGTATGTGGGCGTGGTTTCAGTTCACGTTTTAGCATGCACGAACACGATCCGTCGCTGTTCGGTCAATCGAAAGGTTTACGCGCGAAACGATGCACGGTCTGGACGACACGTCGCGACTCACATGTGGCGCGTGAGGGACACCGCGAAGAATTCGAACGCGATTCGATCGGCGCTGAAAAACGCGAACGATCGTTGAGCAAAGGTGTTCGGCGCGCAAACCGTTTTCTCCGCGCAAATACGCTCAAGTGTGTACGCGGCTTTACGGTTTCCAAACTGTGTGTGCAAAGGTGGGTTACGGTATACATGTACCTGGCTAACGACGAAATTGAATAACCTGCACAATCCTGTTTCTGAAACAGGAGAACTGCATCGCGACATGTACGGTAAACGTATGTGTATACCTGGGCGATCGAGGAGCGAGATTTCGATTAGCGGGTAACTCGAGCCTGTAATTAAGTAGCCGGTCGTCAACCGGTAATTGAGATGTAGCCGGGCACCGCTGATAATATGAATACCAACAATGATGACAGTAAAATTACGTCACCCTCGAGACGAGTCTGAAAAGTTTTCACCGTGGGAGGTCGAGATTTCTACTATTCACGTTTCGACGTGATTCGCTCGCCGATAACCATCGGCGCGTCTTCGTTAATATTTTCAGCTATCGCATATTGAAGTCTGTACACGTGTTTTCCCAAAATTCTACCCATTCCAACGTTCCTAATGAACAGCTCGCAAAATTTGACTACGCTCTACGTTATTTTTGGATCAAATTCACGACCTGATGACAACGTTCTACACATATACGTATCTATCATATCAATAAACATTTCTATATCCGGTGATATGTCCAGGTATTTTTCTTACCATGAACATCAGGAGCGTTGGTTGTTATAATGTCCAAGGCCAGAACACGGCGTCTCCAACGGAACAGGTAGATTTGCCAGGGTGTTCCTAACCCGCAAGTTACGAATACTAAAAGTATATGGAAGTTGCGTGCACAGAACGTATAGGTCAACGAATTCAGGGTATAGGTTGGATATAACACGGCATTCAATTCATGGGTGGTCAGGTGTGGTCCAGAGAACCGGGAGTCCGGTGACACCGTGCGGAGTCCTCGTTCCCTCCTCCTTCTTTCTCACTTCCATTTTTTTTTCCTCGCCAACCGTCGAATGTACGCGTACCGATGGCGCTTTGTTTCTCTTTTTTTGTTTTTTGTTTTTTGTTCTTTGTAAAACCGGTAAGACCTCGTATGTGCCGTGTAGTTTTTTTGACCAAGGCAACCAACGTGATTCAACTTCACTGCTTTATCCTAAGAATCTGCAAATTCCAGGAAAAGAGGAGATAAAACTGTTAATGTGTATCATATTCTTATACGGCTCGGGGTCAGAACTGATATCGTCATCGTTGCGGCTGTGTCTTTGGGAGAAGAAATAATGCTCGATCCGACATACCTTCGCTATAATATCATGTGTCTGGTGGGAATTCCGCCACGATCTGAAATTTTTTTATTACAGGTGGGACAACAACTTATCCACGTTGTAGGTAGTAACGAAAATGACCTTTCCGTTTTTACTTATCGTTGATTTTCAAGTGCACCGTAGACTGATCTAAATTCGATAGTTGAAATATATGAGTGTCCTATCAAGATGATCGGTACATACGTAATTTTACGTATAGTATTGATCTGTGAATAGTAAATGCCTGTTCACAAATCGGTAAGCCTTGTTCACCGAAGGAATACATGTATATATACACTATATATATAGTCCATGTGGTATACCTCGGAAGGAATACCAAATATCATTGTTACAATGTAGAGTATATGGAAATACCGATCCGTGCACCGACTGACGGACGACGTGTGCACCCATAAATATTAAAACGATGGTTCAGCACTTTCGTTCTCTGGTGACTTTCTACCTGCCGTTAATCCCCCACCGCTGACACCCCAGCTCATCTCCTTCCACTTTTCCGCCCTTCCATGCGATCGTCAAGCAGCTACGTCCATTCCCTCGGTTTATGTGCGTTCCACCGATTCCTCTCCTCGCAGTCGTAAGTGGATGCGCGGCTCTCGCTCGCTAGCTTGCCATGCCTTATTCATGGAGTAGGTTTTCTTCTGCCCTTTCTCTTTACACTCCTCGTCGTCCGCGTCCACTTCCTCCAATTCCTCCTCCTCCTCCTCCTCCTCCTCCTCCCCCTCCTTCACCTCCTCCTCCTCCCACTATTATTCCCACCCCACACGCCCCTACACATGTTCTAACACCAAGCGTAACACACCTTCCTACCTACGTAACCACCTATATGTCTATCTCCTTCAATTCCCAGCCTACGCACCACGTTACCGAACAACCACGGACCCAAAGTACACGTGTCACATGCCTCCCGTTTTCAAGGGTGTGGCGCCGCGACGCCCTAGACGCCCTCAAGATCTTGGCTCCGACGCGGTTTTAACGCCGCGGTGAACCACTTGAAACCCGACTGTGTCTAGCGCAGCGACCATTATCTCTAAATAGCGCGTTGTTCCTTTTCTTGTTATATTTTCATTATGTACCACGTGACGTATCCATCGTAGGATACATTATTGTCACATTATACGTATAAGCGATGTACGAGAAGATACTCAACGGCGGATGCATATATATACGTTATACCGCGTTGCATGTACGTATGTACATCTCGGTACAAGTAGCGTATATTATTCGTTGAAAACTAAAGGAAGATTCGGAGAAAAAATTAAACGTCGAACGTCGAGAGTTCAACAGTTCTCGAATGCATCCGGCTGGTGAATCGTCGTCCAGTCACGATTTCAGCGTGTGTTTACCGACAGGTACGACGAAAATCGGTAGCTGTTATGGCCACCGCAGCCGATCGTTTAATTCGCAGTTGATCTTTGGCCGTGCAGAGAATCCAGCCAGGCGGACCGAGCGTAGAAACTCGACTCTCGAGATACACCCCGTATAACTAATTTTTATTCAAATATATGTACATACGTGTACGTACGCACCTAGATGTGATCCTTGAAGTGGAGCCACTCCGGCGGGCAGTTTGTCGTCGTTTGCACTCGGCCCACTCGACCCTCTCGAGTAGCTCGTGCCCTCCACCTACTGCCTCTACTACCGAACAACGTCTTCCAGATTTTCGTGACGATGGGCGCCTCCGCAGTGGACGGTAACTCTGAGAGATTTCTTATTGCTGCGATCGAGTTCCGAAATTTGTTCAAAAATATCGCGCGGATGTATTTGGAAAGCGTATTGTATATCAGCTCTAAAAATTTGCTAGAAAATAAAGAATTCATCTTTGAACTTTTTTATATTTTTTATCGTCAATTTTTTCAATCAGTTTTTCATCCGAGCCAAATTGAATCTGTCTTCGGGGTAGATTTTTGAATATTCAAAATTTCGAACCGGTCGTTTTGTTCGTTTGCAGCCGTGAAGTGTATCGTCATCCTTCCATTTCGGCATTCCAGTATCGTTGAGTGCGCTCAGGATTATCGAAAGCGTTTGAATGTTTGGCAAACAAAATTTCCATGAGTGGATGCACATGTCGTTTTGTGTCACGTGTTTGTGATACAATTTTCAGATAGGCGTTTCTTCCGTACGATATGCGGCTGCACCCGTGACGCCATAATAGGTATACGGAGTTTCTTCGGCGTTCCCATTTGTTATTTCAACGTCTTGGTTGTATATTTTGAAAAACTCTACGGTCGAGCGAGTCGACGCGGAGGTGTCGGTAGACCGAGTTTCTTTTTTCAGTTTTTTCTTCTCCTCTCGTCGTCGGGAATCGGCGCAGATTTTCACGTCGAGCCATCGCCGGTCCGAACAGCTGCTCGAGTTTGTTGGTTCGGTCGTTCGCAAATTTTCAACTATAACAACGACTCGCCAACAAATCACTGCACATCGTTACCACACGAGATCCGTAATGGCGACATTTTTCAGATGCTGGTAAATTCGATATCTCACGAGCTCCCATAACTGGAGGTGGTTTAATTATTACACGTATCTGCCCGCATCGACGGTCTATAGCGCGAAAGTCGTTAGCGATAATTTAGCTCGTTACCAATGGACCCTTGTCGCCGGTATTGGACAGTAGCTTTGTCCTCTCCACTGTTTACAATTATCATTTCGCGAGTGGTTGAAAAATAGAGGGGGGAGGGAGGGTGGGGAGGGGGAAAGGGGAAGGATCAAGGGTGATCTCGGCGTTCCCGTATAGTTGACGAGCAGGGCGGGGTAGAAGCGAAGGCGCCCGTAGAAACCTAAAAGAGCGACCCTCAGGAGGTACGGAATATACGCAGTAGAGAGCCTGCAGCGACCCTACTTCACTTCGGTACTTATTTTAACCTTCGTATTGTAGAACGCTGAACGGCCGCACTGGGACTCTAATCGAAATTAGTTTTTTAATTGAACGACTTATTTAGTCATTAAGGGTAGCTACTACGAGACCATGAGCGAGTGGGGGTGAGTAAAAGGCCATGGAAAAGAATGATGGATGCCTTACTCTTCTTTAAAACTGCGTCATCCGCCCTATTTCAGTGTTTTACTCGTTTTACTTGTACACGTACTTGTACACATGCGCAGACTTTGTGTCAGGGGTATAAACTATAGGAAGCATGCCGTTGTTCAGCATGCTGAGAGCCGTTACTATTTTAAACTTGGAGGAAAATTATCGGAAAAGTTATCGGCGGTTCTGTACTCCAGGCTGAAATTCTCCTGCCGCTGATCCATCTCTTTGATTTCGGCGTCGCCGACGCGCGACTTCGTTTGAAGTTGATTCTTGGATGCTGAACAAAATGAAGATACGTAGCGTTCTAAAGGAGGAAGGGTGAAGGGTCGGGACTGGGGCGCGTGCCTGCAATGTATATATCACGATAAAATCATCGTCGTATCACCTCGCCTGTTCGCTGATACAGAAAATGGACCAAATGACCGCGTCTATGTAACAAATTCCGCCGGTTCGTTGCCGCCATGCAATCTTCATTTTGTATCGAGTAACGAATGAACGTTGGGCGATTCGTCCGGAGCCTGAAAACGAGAGAACTAAAATTTTCGCACTCCCCTCTTATACCTATAGCTGTTTTGTATAAGCTCGGTCGAAGTGCGCAGCGTTGCAACGGATGCTCGAAGTTATGAAAGTTTATTGTTTTTTTTTTTTTTTTGGCGAGGTAAATTTTCCTCAAAGTTGAATCAAGGTCCGACTATTAATTCTGGTTAATTTCCGTCATGAAATTACCTCCTGTATATGTATACCTATATAGGAACAAGTGCGCGCGCGGTTTACCGGGTGGTACTACGACTATAGGTATATTCGCTCTCAACGGGGAATCCCTGGCGTCCTTAAAGAAAGCTCAGCTTCCACTTTTTTGCGCCCTAAGCCATCTCTCTCATTAGACAGCCGTCTTTCTCTACTCACCGTTGCCTCTTTCGTTCGGCGGCGGGGAGCTGTATACCTAACATATATATACCCATTCTCCGTAATGTCCTGCCAGGGATGGGGAAGTGTAGCGGGCAGAGAAAGAGCTTCTCCCGCACCCCAGTCACCCCCTCGAGCAACGCGCTCGGTCGATAAAACAATTGCCGGGGGGATAATCGGCATTATTTACGCCGGATCCACTCGGAGATACTGCAGGCGGGTCCGCGGTAGGGATGGGCACGGGTATACAGAGGGCCCGATTCGGATTAGGTTATACGTTAGGTAAGGTTATGCTCCCTCCCAGGTCGGGATAGGTAAAAGTAAGGTTGGGCTGGTTGGTACGGGAGATTCCCCGGCAGTTATAAGCCCCTGGGCCGGGGTGATCTCCTGTAGCGGGTTCGGATGGCTTACAGCTTATCCAATCCACCCGCCCCGCCGCTAAAGTGGCTCCAATTAGATACGTCACGGGATTTCGATGTCAAGCGGGAACCGAATCTCTCCCTCGGGACTTTCTAAACCTTATTTCTAAACAAGTTATACACAGACGATTATATACTTACCTAACAGCGATGCACCACTTTTTCGGTAACTTTGTACTATTCCTTGCGTTGCATCTCTCACGTTTTCTCATTACTTTTGTTTTTACATAACAATTTCCGGACGGGATGTCAATCGTAAAAAATTGTCCATACGTACAGCGATTGCCGAAAAGGAACGCTCAAACTTACATCGATGAAATTTGTAGGGAAAATAATATACCTATGTTGGCCGTCTACAATTTTATCTTGGAATGTTCGAGACCCCCATTACTTCCGGTTTATGAATAGCTCTCGAAATATCCACCGTCTAGTTTATTGTCGCATATTCATGCATACAAATTCACCCGGAATATTATGAATCTCCTAGAAAAATTATGAATTTATTTCCTATATATTTTCAAAAGCATCGACGCCCGTTAATTTCTGCACGTTGTTTCAGATTTTCCTCGCATATATCGCCATCGCCCTCTCGACAGAATATCCGTACCGAAAATATTGTAAATAATCGCCAATGTCACAGAAATAAGTACACTACTAATATGCAGCGTACATATATCTATATGCATATCTTCGCGATATGTATGTACCTATGCTTGTAAATGTAGAGGTTTGCGGAGGATGGGGGATTCGAAGGGAAGGCCGGATTGTGGTACATACTAATATAGCTGGGGGATGTTCGCCCGGGAGGAGCTTCACTCACTCACTCAGTCAGTCACCGCGTTGCCCGGCACTCGGGGTGCATGCGTAATTAGTTCGAGCGTCGTCTACGCGGGCTTATATCTACGCGATGTATACCTATACAGGCGCATGGGTATAAACGAGGATCTACCCCTAAACGCCCTAACGCCGCGCTGCCGCCCCCAGGAAAAGTAAGGCGGGTATGTAATACGTACTTACACGTATGTATATATATATATATACGTATCACATGTACAAGATGTGTACATGCGGCATATATTGATATACCTATATGTATGAAATGGTATATATGCATCTTGTTTGTTTGCGTATATAGCGCGATCTCGTACAGTGTTTGCTTGCACGAACTGTTGGCAGGCGGCTACATCAGCGGAGAGAGAGCAAATACGAGCAATCACCCTTTCTGTACATACAAAATGCATGGATGCCATGTATATGTTTACACAAGGCACGTACGGGGTGGCTGGTGTCGAAATTTTCAGTCGAATATATCGTGGTCAAAATACACGTAGATATGCGGAATAAAGTTTCGCTCAAATATGGTACGAAACGGGAGTCGAATTTTGGAAAATTTATCCTTGAGATTCGTAAGATTTTCCGATTGAAAACCTCTTCCTTTGGAAACTTCGGTTCTGCAGGATCGTGAAATTGGTTCATGTTTAGTTCAATAAATTACCGGCGGTTCAGTTTTTAAAAAAGAAAAACAAATTCTATCCCCGTTCGTCTTACTGCACGCTTATAGCTTGCGTGTAGAATCTTTCACACGAGTTCTATACCTTGTGGTGTAGTTGAATGTAACGTTCAATTTCGAATAGGCCACCCTTCATAGCTCGCCTTATAAGTAAAATACGATACCTCGACCTTTTTCCTTCTTCATTGTTTTCGTGCGCATAAACTGCAAATTCCAAACGCAAACTGTTGTGATATAAGTCCGCCACAACTGCAACTTCGCGCAAACTATATAGGTGCATTGAAATCGTTGAATTTTGACGTCCGATGAACTTCAGGTCTTCCACCAATAATAGAGTCCCTAAAGCAGGGCACACATTCGATAAATAACAGATAAGAAATCGGTCGAGATCTTCCGAAGCCTGAGGCAATTAGTCACGCCTGAAACCACGACTACAAAACAGATCGAAATTATAATACCAACTTTAAATATAGGTTTCAGGGATCAACGATAACATCGATTATCAAACTGACATGACGGTTCAATTCATGAGCTTTTTAGAGCTTCATTTCTGAATACGTTATCTGTAGAATAATTTAGATCCGTATAGTTTCGTCATATTTATAACTCCCGATACCATTAGTCCAGAGCGAGAAAAGATTCGATTCTTCCTTCTCGAAAAACTCTTTCATTCCTGTGTATATATTTACTCCGGGTTGGTTTTTTTTTTTTTTTTTAGTTCAAGGTATTCGAAATGGCGCATTTCGCACCTGGCGCGGTGAAAGACTCCGTGCGATGTGGAGATTTCGATCGAAGTAAAACAATGAAACTCACAAACTGTGAAGTCAACTTGGTCTCTGGTTCATGTTTGACCGCTCAGAAATATCAGCAGATTTTCAACTACATATATATATATAGAAAGCTTGGCGTTCGATGATATCTCGCTTGCATTTTCGTTTATTTGATGAACTACGATAATCCGATTAGCGTTGACGGAGGGGGAGCCACGTTGCATAAAGAGACATTCGGGATCAGGGGGCGATAATTTATTTGACATTGACAACCGCGTGCGTCTAGTCATCGTTCCTTAAATTTTGATTCTACCACGGTGCCGCAGAACTTTTCAACTATAACTCAGAACACAAACGCAGGTGTTTCGAGAAAAGCATATACTTATATATATTATCCTATCACATGTCTATGATCGCGGGCGAAGGAGGCTGAAATATCCACCGCGTCGTATCGGAGTTATATACACATAAATATATACCTATATACGTATCTGCATTGTGTAGATGTAGATACGTATATAGGTATACATATCCTCATTCTACTCCTTCGCCGCGCATCCCATCAGCTAGACGGAGTTCGGGGACGACGACGAATCCTCGAAAAAGAATCATGCATTCCGAACAAGGGTAGACAACTGACCGCCCCCCTCCCCCCCCCCCCCCCCCCGACGCTTGCCTCATCCCTCGCTCGGCCTTAGGTGTCCTATCCACGGAGGGATTAGCTTAGCCCGTGCGGGTTGTTTTTTTTTTTCTTTCCATCTTTCCATCTTCCTTTCTTATTTTTCTATATCATATAATACATTTTATCAGGTAATGGAACGATGAAATCGAAATGTATATATTCCTGTGTGATGATTCGTCGCACGTAAAATGAGTCAAATCGCGAATTCAACAGACGAATTAATCAGTCTGAAGTGCAGGAAGGCGATAAGCAGAAACGCTTTGATCAACGAACAAAAATGTTTTTTTTCAAACTATTGGACAAATTCATGGCTTCACCGGTACAGCAAGTTTTCAAAATCGTTGGTTACGACACTGCTGCTTATTGCCCACCAATATCGAGGTTGCTGTACAGCGATATTTGTTAGATGAAAATTAAGTAGTACGTTTACAGACGTGAGTATGTACATGCATTTATAATCGGTATCCGCGCCAACTGTGTGTATACGAATTGAAGATACGTTTAAATGAATTTAATTAGTATAATTAATTCAATGTACCCATAGCTGTATTCTCCTTCTCCTTTTCTCTCCTCGACTCTCGTTGCCTTCGCGCTCATTTTCTCAGTTATTAAATGTTTCAGGTAGCCGAGTGAGCTCAAGCAGCGTTATTTATTTATACCCACGCATTTACGATTAGTCATACCACATAATGCGGCGTGTGCGTTTATTATATGCGCCTAAGATCTCCTACGGAGTATACGGAAATTTATGCAGAGAAACCCGTATAATGGGAGCTCCGAGTGAACCACGCAGGTAGTACTCGATACTTTCGAGTCTGAATCTAAATGACCCACAGCAGACGAGAAAACGACGAGAAAAAAAAAAAAAAAAAAAAATCACATCTTTAACACAGAGAATCCGATCTTGAGTTTAGCTTGCAATTATGTAGATCTTGATTTTGAAAAATGTGTAAACGACGTGGGAACGTTGACGGGATATGCTCACGCCAGACGAATATCATGCTTTCAAATTACTCCCGTGAGAATTGTATATCTATACTATTATTTTGTCTATAGATTTTATAATTTCTTTTTTCTATTTTACGCACGCTTTTTCAATACGGTATTTTTGTAATATAATGCAAAAAGTAGATATCTACTGGATTAGAAGTTTTGTTAGGGTGAAATCCCTCGGGACGTTCGAACGTTACCTCCATCACGAGATCAAAACTCGCGGAAATCGAAATACGTCGAAGGGGGATAAATGAAATTACAATGCTTGTTTGAAATGTTGTCCTAGAATTGTTGCCTTTTATTCGTTGATCGAATTATTCTTTGAAAAAATGATGTGTAACCATGAGAATCTCGTGGTTATACTGCACTATTGTCGATTGAGCTCTTATTAGGATCTATAGCTACTTTGCCCTATGCAAGATGAAGATATTTATTTCGATAATAATTGTTTCTGAATAGTTTTTGTAAATAGATTAATTCAAAAGCTATATTTTGGGAAACTGCTTTCCTAATTGCTAGCTTTTATAAGTAAGATGTAAAGGCTGAAATTTACTGAGTTTGATGCCTGAGGAATTTTTTTTCTTTGAAAAATCTGTATTTTTCATTTTGTATAGACCGAAAAATATTTCCGAAAATTGTGCAGATCAAGTGGAAAATCCAGGTCAGGTTCCCAACTTTAGGAACACTGTCTCTATCTGTTAGAAAACCGGAGCAACATTTTGTTAATGTCGATAACATTACCGCTACAGATTTCTGCGCCTCTAATTTCGTCGGTAAAGAAACATAAACAATTATTGCAATTACCATTTGCGAGTCTACGAACGGTAAATGCAATTTTTTTTCAATTTTTTCCTCCAAAACGAGCACCTGCTCTCTGATTTGAAGAAATGGAAATCTATGGTGACCCAACTCGACACTTTTCTTTCAGATTTAACGAACAACGTGAAAAAAAAAAAGATTATTTTCTTACCGACAATCTGCATTTCCTCATCGATTACGCGCTGAATTGTGTAATTTGAATATAACTAATATGACTCACTCGAATCATCGAACAAGATCTGAAAACACAAAATTTCACGACAGTGTTAGACAAAGTGAGTCCTGCGTGAGGACCACTCGGTAGGGATGGGTGTGTGGCGTACGTGTATACGGCAAGTATAATCGTCCAGCTCCGTATCAGAAATGAAATTCCTGGCTAGGCTGCCGGGATCAGTTGGGCCCGTTTGGCGTATGTCAAGTTGATTTTGATGAATACTGGGATTTGATGCGAACAAAGAATGTTGGTTTAGTGGAGGAGGCGTGTTTGTTATTTTGATGAGCCATAATGGGATCTCGGGTGTTGATGCATCGTACGTAGCAGGGTGCCTCGCCCGGGACCCAAAACTCTGGGTCGGACCCCCGCGGACATGGCCTCGGGGTACGCCACCCGTCCATCAACCGTCACTTTTATGTATTTAGACATATCTCACCGGGCCCTAACCGGCTCCTATTCGAAGGATACCTTATCACTTGACGCCGCGCATATTTCAACATTAATTTCACAGATGATGATGTATCGTACATGCGCAGGTATATATGCAACCTATCAGCGTGACTTCAGTCTACCCTAATGTTTTTAATAATCACGCTGTGCAACGTATACCGCGACCGACTCCGCGCTGGTCTAGGAATGACTGTAAATCTGTGCGGGCAACTCTACCCCGATCGGTTACGGATGGATGAATATAACCCCGACAAAAAGTTAACGAGCAAACTGCGCGGGGTCAAGAAACGTAATTCAATTTTATGTATGTGGTGGACCGCACCGCGATGCGGGGAATAGGGGAAAAATTATGTCCGAGGGTGGTTGAATTCGGAACAACGAATGTGGATTTGGACGATAATTCGACTCAATTGCGATGGCTTAAGGAAAAGATAAAGTTCAAGATAAAATGGAGGTAGGTACCTCAAGTTGCAGGGGCTACGCCGAATAGGATAATAGAAGCCAGGAAAAAACGAGGGCAGGTCAGAATTGAGCATTACCAACGAGACAGAGGAATATCCAAATTCCATAGATGTGTATTCTGCAGCGAACGTGTAGCAGAAGCTTATTTATCTAGAAGTGAACGTTGAAAAAAATTTTGCAATTGCGGTCGGCTACGCTAATCCTTCTGAAATCCAGTACTAATATGCCACATGTTTGGGGTAAACCGACTGTGTCAATCGAAGCTCCAAAAATTTAGATGATCTACGTCAAAGAAAGTGCCATTATGTAATGGAATGAATCAGAATTTTCAGATGATGATTAGTTAGTAAATTCGCAGAAGTAACAATTAAATCACCACTGTTTTGAAATCTTGAACGAACGTACGTACGATCACTCCAAAGTATGAACCAGGATATTAATCGGACCTCTCTTCAACACGAAGTGCTGTGTCGTCTTTCGGACAAAGCACAAAGGTACCTACGTCCATGGGTAGTGGAACTGTGGTATCAGGTCCGGGAGTAAACCGGAACTTGGTAAGCAAGCTGATGATGGCAAATTTAGTTTGAAGAAGTCCGAATCTCATTCCTAAAAGTCAAAGGGGAACCCGTTAGTCGAAAGGTCACAATTGTCGATCGATCCAAAAACATTACCTATACAGTTTCGTGGTCCTTCGCCAAAGGGAAGATAAGCGTAATGATGTCTGAGGTCGATATTCTCCTTGGTGAATCGCTCTGGATCGAATATGTGCGGATGAGGGTATATTTTGGGATCCGAATGGAGTCCGTAAACTGGAATGATGATTGGAGTTCCTTTTGTAACGGTGAGATCGATTCCGGGCAATTCAACATCCGCGGTTGCCTGTCGGTTCAGTATGGGGACCGATGGATACTTTCTGAGAGTTTCTGAAATCAGTTGATACCTGTCGTTGGAAATCTTGTGAATGTACACTGAGTTCGATTGATTGGGATACCAACCGGAAACCACCTTATGCAAATACGGCATTGCCGCAATGCTCTCGTAAGTAACTCCTCCGAATTCCTTTGTTACCGTTTTTATCTCGTTAACGAGTTTGTCTTGAATGTCCTGATGGAACGCCAACTCGTAAAGACAATGTGTCGCCGTTGACGAGGAAGTCTCAGAACCAGCCAGAAAAAAAACGAAAGCCTGCGCAGCTCCTTCGAGCATCGTAATCTTTTCATTATCAATTTCTGCAACACGCGATCGAAACTTGATGATTCCAGACCAAGACAAGTCAACTAGTTTCAAGAAGAATAGTCATTATGTTACTTGATTCAGTTGCCGTTTCCTCTTCATCATCACCCTGTACGTAGCCTTTGTGCATCAATTGCATTACCAGCTCAAGAAAATCTTTGCGAATTAAGTTCTTTTCCGTTCTATGTTTCACGGTATCGTTGAACGCCTTGATGAAGAATTTTGAAACTTCTGGAAAAACGAACTTGATTTTGAATAAAGACAACGCGTCCGGAAACACTGCAAATAGTGCGTTTATCAGAGGTCTAGATTTGAATGTTGTGCGACCACATTTGTAAAATTCATCGTCTGCATTCTTCATACTGTTGCACTCGATACCGAAGGCAACCGATGAGATAACGTCCGTAGAAAATCTGAAGGCAGATAAAAACGAAGATTCAGTCTCGTTGATCGTAAGATGACTTTTTTCCGTTACGATATCTTCGGTTTGAATATGCGACGCTTACCTTGCCATGAAATCTTTAACCTCGACCAGCTGATTATTTCGCTTAACTTCCTCCCCAAAATGAAACGCAAGCTTTTCAGAACACTCTTTGACAGTGGCGAACATGTACTTCATTTTTCCAGAAGTAAACGTTGGCGAAAACTTGACCCGTAACTTCTTCCATTTCGGACCAGACAAGCTGAACAAATGGGCTGATAAAGGATCAACTTCTTCGTTGTAGTACACTCCGCGATTTTGAAAGTGTGAAAAATCTTTAGTAAGTACGAATCTGATGATTTCGGGGTCGCGAATCACCAACATTGGTTTGTGGAAAGAGTACATTCCGAAAACCGATTTTTTTTCAAACTTAAAGTATTCATCTCGGACGTGTTGACCTAAAGATGAAATTGGAACATTCGTTAGAAGAAGGTTTGTGAAATATGCAGGATGAGATTCACACGAAGTTGATTCTTCGATCATTTTACCTATCGACTTTTGTGCCGAAAGCACCGGCCACAAGTCTCCAATGGGGACAGTCGGAACTGTGTGCGGTACTCCTTTTGAACTCCAGTACCTATATGACACTTGTCTGAGGTAAATATACACGAAACCGAGCAAGCCAATCAAAGCTCCAAGAATTTGAAGGAAAACCTGCGCCGAAAATAGCGCCATTCTGTCGATGTCTGTATTAAACTCGTCGGGTATCACTCTCAGCTCCAACAATGAATTACAATGCACAGTATGTATCCCTATAGTTCAAAGTCACGAAATGGGCATTACACTTCACGAGAAAAACTCAGCTTCTCACCGGGTCGATACCCGTCACACTCAGGCTTCGGAAGCTTCGAATCCTGGTTATATAATCGCGATTTCGTGCCCCCACTGCGACAATCTCAAAGCAGTAATCAAGTGCATTAGATTTGCAGAGTCATATTTATCAGTACACTATTGATATCGTCAAATCACGACGAATGCTACGTCACCAGGCTGATACTATTCCAAACTAACGATTACCAGTCTTCAACAGCGAGAATGAAGTAAGGCCGAAGATCGGTTTTAAAATTTACTTATTGTTAGCGTTTATGTTGGTCATCCGGGAGCGAGTTCATCCTTAGCGATTTCAGCGGTTCAATCTTGAAACTCTAATGGTACGATCACTTTAAGTAGGTAAAGATGCTCAAAGATGTTAGGTGCTTTCGATATTATAGATTAAGCAATTTTTTTACAGTCGAGCATTACAACCTGACAATAGATCGGCTGTATCAATGTTGAACTTACGTCCAAACAATTCGCCGAGTTGATTCATTGTTCTTCAGATTCTCTGCTGACTTTGCACGTGACGCGTCATATCTTGTGATGAAACGATATTTCAACCATAACATGGTTACATTGCTTATCGTAATCAGCAAGGAGACACTTAGGCTCGATCCAGTTTTCCATTCGCAGAGTCAAAGAGCATTTTCTTATAAAAAGATTGGTCATTGATGACATTCGGCTCTGCTGACAGTAGATTATCACTTTTGCTCTATCGGTGATTTGATTAGTCGGCTTTACTGGGTTTCTTCTAATCATTCAACCTAATTATGCCCATTTTTGAGGTGAATACATGAGAAACCGACTGTGCTAAAAATGAAAAAGGCTAAAAAATTTGTGGAAGTAGCTGCGTCGATAACAGCTCCATTGTATTGATGTCACAATCAAATTCTCGATTCGCGTATTTCTCCGAGTAGCTATATCTGACAGTAAGTCGTTTCTACATTTGAGATACAGGTGAACCGATGCGAGATAAATATTATATAAGCTCGCAAAGATAAGATCAACTTTTTACCGAAGACGCGTACGCCTTCGCGTATCAATGACTACTTTGTACCCCCACTCCTATGATCTAACGATGAGAATAACTCGTGTAATTATGAAAACCAGCAAATCCATCCACACGTCCTGATCAACTCGATACAATCTCGCGTTTTTGTGAAAAACATTATCTAAAAATGAACATAATATCTATCGATTATTCCAGCAAAGTACGCAGCAGAACTGCGATCTTAGTTTCCGAAGCGACTGATTTTGTCGCTTGCGCGTAACAGAGGTGAAAAAATTTCACACACCTACAGATGGTCGACCGTTATTTTTTTTCCAGCAAAACGAGATATGCAATTTTGCCTATTTCAAAGGCAAAGTCCCACGGCTCACGGTCAATTTTGAAAATTCAATTTCTTCGAATCTATTCCTCCCCCAAAACTCCTTCGATGGTTGGAAATACTCCATAACAGAAAAAAATTTCTTTCTACCGAACTGATCTCTATGGAGTCAATTTTTTGGTTCTCTTATTTTTTCATCGCATCAGATTCGTACTCACGACACCAATAAACTGTGAGATTTCTTTAGTCAAATATTTATCAAATCCATTTATTGTTATCAGAAAACTGCAGGGTTATGAAAATTACGAGCACAACATCAAGCAGAACCGGGTCAGAAAACAATAATTAACGCTTCCAAGTATTCGATATTTAACGGATTGTGAGCGAAAATAACCAAACTCATTGTCAGCATCAATCAGCAGAAAAATCATTTGGAGAAATCATGATTCAATAGGGAAGCAAATATATTGAACTCTGCCAATTGTTAGATAGTGAGCAGATGGCAATTGAAATTGGCTGTCGAATGGATTCGCAGCCATGATTTTTTAGAAAATGAAGCAGCACTCTCTTGACACGGTGGGGTTTTATCGGCGCATCGTTGTCGCATCGGATCATCGCTGAACAACACCACCGTGAAATGTTATCGATATTGATATCTCAAAATTTGATGTAGGCATACGACATCCGCGATTCCTCATTTATTACGATACGTGTATTTGTATCAGCCGGCGAGAGGGTTACCGTTTTACGTCGTATATTCTGAATAATGAGCCTCCACGAGAAGACTTATTGTTCACCGTGTATAAATAACAATCGGTCACTCAGAAAAATACCGAGCACGCTATCAATTGCACCTTTCTTGAACTCGAAGCACCACTCCTTTCGCTGGACAAAGTACAAAGTTACCTTTGTCCACGGGTAGTGGAACATCGGTTTCAGGTCCCGGGAGGAATCGAAACTTGTTAAGCAGGGTGATGAGACCAATTTTAGTTTGGAGAAGGCCGAATCTCATTCCTGGAAAACGAGGGAGAACCCATCAGTTCGAAAGACAAATTTTTTTTATCAACTACTTGAAAAACTCACCGATACAATTTCTCGGCCCTTCGCCGAACGGAAGATAAGCGTAATGATGTCTGCTCTTGATATTCTCCTTGGTGAATCGTTCCGGATCGAAAACGTGAGGATCTGGGTATATGTCGGGATCCGAATGGAGTCCGTACACCGGAATGACGATCGCAGTTCCCCGCGCGACGACCAAATCAATTTCGGGTAATTTTACGTCTTCGGTCGCCTGTCGGTTCAGGAAAGGAATCGAAGGGTACTTTCTGAGAGTTTCTGAAATCAGTTGATACCTGTCCATAGAAATATTTCGAATGCAGAGACGAATGAATTCGATTTTTTTTGGATACCAACCGGATACCACCATGTGCAAATACGGCATTGCGGCAATGCTGTCGTAAGTGACTCCTCCGAATTCTTCTATAACCGTTTTTATCTCGCTAGCCAGTTTGTCTTGAATGTCCTGATGGAATGCCAACTCGTACAAACAATGTGTAGCAGTTGACGACGAAGTTTCGAAGCCACCCAACCAAAAAACGAATGCTTGCGCAGCTCCTTCGAGCATCGTAATCTTCTCATGAGCACTTTCTGCATAATACGATTACAATTTACAAACTAGACATACGTGAGCAAACTAGTTTTGAAAAAAAGTCATTATGTCACCTGACTTGGTCGTTGATTCTTCGCCGTCGTCACTCTGCTCAAATCGTTTTTCCATCAGCTGTATCAGTAGCTCCAAAAAATCTTTTCGCACTATTTTCTTGGCTCTTCTGTATTCTACGGTGTCTCTGAACGCCCGGATAAAGAAGTGACTCACCCCCTTGTCGATTGACCATAAACCCAATAATTTCACGGCACTTGGAAATAGTATACACAGTGCGTTTCTTATGGGTTTCGCTTCCAATAATTTGCGACCCTGCACACGAAACTCATCCTGTGGATTTTCCATACTGTTGCACTCGATACCGAAGGCGACCGACGCGATAACGTCGGTGGAAAATCTGCATATAATTAGCATGGACGAATATCACTAACGATCATCATTGGTTCAAATTTGCTGCGCTTACCTCGCCATGAAATCTCTGATCTCGATCAGATCATTGCGCTCGACTTCCTTCGCAAAATATTCAGCGAGTTTTTCAGAGCATTCTTTGATCGTAACGAACATGTACTTTATCTTTCCGGAAGTGAACGTGGGAGACAACTTGAATCTCAAATTTCTCCACTTCGCACCGGGCAAGTTAAACAAATGGCCTGACAAGGGTTCGGATTTCTCGTTGCAGTACAATCCGCGATCTTGAAATAGCGAAAATTTTTGAGTGAGTACGAATTGTATCAGGTGCGGTTCGCGGATCGCTAAAGTCGGTTTCCATAGCGAGTACATTCCGAGAACTGGATTTCCCCTGAACTTGAGGTATTCGTCCCGAGTGTGCTCTCCTGAAAACGAAATTAGAATATCAGAATATTGAGTGAAATTAGAATATTTATAATTCGTCCTTCGATTCATTTATACCCATCGATTTTTTCGCCGTAAATACCGGCCATAAGTCTCCAACGGGGACGATCGGAGTTGTCTGTGCTATTCCTCTCGTACTCCAGTATTCAAAGGTCACATGTTTGAGGTAAATGTAAACAAAACCACAGACTCCAACCAAAACTCCGAGAATTTGGAGAAGAAGTTCCGTCGAAAGCAGTGACATTATTTTCACGTCTTAACTACACCTTGGTGAACATTACTCTGGAACGAGACGTCTCAGAGACCCATATTTATGTCTAGCGTACAAGTAAGTCAACAAATACCAAACGAAGATTAAGTGCATAGAATGACATAAACTCATTCCGCGCCCCGGCTACGCAGTTTCAAAAGCTGCGTCATCTTCTCTTTTGTCTAGCCTACTTTATATAATTGTGAATCCGTATCCCCACTCTGACTGCGTGCTTAACAAAAATTAGACATGTTTCCTTTCATCTTCCTCGTTTTTTCAATTTTCTATGAATCGAGTATTCGCGGAATTCCTGCACATTCTCTCAGCGAATCATTTCTATTTGGCGATTTATCGATCTGAAATAAGGCCAACATCGGCAAGATGAAGCATCCTCCGATACCTTTGAATATTTGAACAATTCTACATTAGCAACTCGAACTTCAAGCACCCTTCCGTTCGTGAAAGATTGATTTTGTCCGTCCCCTTAACTACAATGAAAATCTATAAATCTCAGAAATCTCTCACAGCGAGATATACATGAATCGCGAATCGAACAGGAATGAAAGACGTAGGAAGTTGACGCGCACAATTTCGTTCTGATTGAAGTTTCATACAGGAGATCCATTTATATCCGAAGCAGTGTCTTCGTTGCAATTTTATTTTAATGATAAAGTTTTATCAAGTTCTTAAATGATCCTGTTTAAAATATCAGTCCAATTTTTCAAACCTAAACTAACATTGACAAGGAGTAATCGACTCTGGGTTTATGTATGTTGTAGATAATGTATCAACAAGCCTTATCTTTATTCGAATAGCGCCCATACAGCTAGCGAGCTGGAACAACTCGTATCATCCCAAAGCGATGACCGCATCACGAAGCTGAGGGTCGTCACAGTGCCGCCATCGGTACGCGTGACCGAAGAATCTGTGATTAGAAGAGGCAGATAGCCGATAAAGATGATCCTAATATTCATGTCGACGGTAGTAATATTAAAACAATCAGCGATTTTGCCGAGGTAACGTCGCGTCAGGCTGAGGGTTGATTAGTTGATTAAAGTTCTTATGGTAGTAGATTTGGATTAAAAGATGAGCAAATTATTTCTATCTGATAATCCGCGTGCACCCGGAAATCCAGATGAGAGAATACTGCAATAGAGTTTCGTAAAGTCGAAGTTTTGAGCTTGAAAATAATTTTTGAAAAACTTCGATACGATAACTGGGTCGGTCAGGGTATGCGATCAAAGATTTATAGACAATAATTGCTTGAGAGTCACGTAACTCGTGCAAAAAAAAATCGTTCGAAAAATTTAAGAAACGCATTTTGAAGAAGATACTTCAACCTTCGAAATGACATAAAAGAAATTCAAATTCAACGACTGAGGCACACGGTGCACCTTCTCAAAGTCAAAAGTTTACTTCACGTTTTCGACACGAGTTGAATCAGGAGAATATATTATATAACTAGTGAACAAAGAAACGCAATTCAAGTTGACCGAAAGCATCGGACAGGTGAAACTTTAAGCTTCAAAATGTTTTTTTTTTGCATATTCTACCTCAATTTCTCGAGCAGTTCTGAGGATTCGAAATCGGACGTGTTTCGGAACTAAAACAGGGTGGCCCGTTAAATTTAGTGCGTAAAAATATGTAAGTATGTAATAGTAAACCGACGACGCTGATCAAGGCTCCGAAAACTTGAAGACGAAACGGAACCCACTCCTACTTTCTCCTTTTCACCTAAAAATTATTACTTTGTACTTGGTACCAACATTATGACTCCAGGTTTCACCCTTTCTGACAGTATTTGAGGTGCTTCAGCTGCTGAACGAGACGAAAGACGAAGTAATCTTCTCGATGTTTTTAATTTATAGAATCAGGAGGATTTGATACTTCGGTATACCTCAGTTCCGCTATAAAACAAAAGTAGGCGTGATACACAGTACCCTAAATAGGTACTTTATCTTGGGCCAAAATCATTTCCGACATCATTGACCAACGTCAACTCCACATATTTCAACTACGACGACCTTGTCTACTATTTTTATTATCGCGCGAACATCTGGATGATGAAGCTGAATTTCCTAATAACATCATTTACAAATTTTCATTACAAAGCAAAAGCCACGAACAGTTTTGTACCATAGATTCCAAGGCCACCATCAACTGTCGCATATCAACATACATGTATTGTATATTCGCTTCAAGGATAGAACGTGATCATAATACAGAAATATATAATCCGAATTCGAAGTGATTATTTCTTTCTACATGATACCGCGTAGCACATTTCCCATAAACTTTGAAAAATGTAAGCAAAAAGAGAAGTTTTTACGGAGAGAATGTCAGCGTAGCAGAAACAAAAGTTGCTTGTTTTGATATGGGCGTGAAAATTATACACTCAAAAATATGACCTCGATAAGATGAGATTATTCACGTACTTACTCTCGTACCGTGACCTCAGTGATCTCCGCATCTCGTTATCAACAAAATTCAGATCAGATTCAGTTGTTTAATTAGTTGAATCGAGAAATAAATAATTCTGGCATCAACAACAATGATGTGTCTTTGAGAAACTGGAGTTAATTGTTCGTTCTGTTGTTATATATTCGGGCATTATCGTGGCAATATCTACCCTAGTTTGTCTCGATGTCTTTTTAGAACGATGATTGCATTTCTTCCGCATTGTTCATCAACATCCCGTTGTGCACGGAGCAAGTAGTGAGGTCCTAAGGATGCATCCCTTGGCGATCGCTTCTCTAACGCCATGATATTCTCAGTTATTTCCGTCATCATCATTCTAAGAATCGTATCTCTTCTCACTCGTTGACATTGCCGTTGGGTTTTTCAAAGCGTTCGTGTTACGTAGAATTGTTATTTTATTCAAGCTGATAAGTGGCGCTATTTAATGGCATACATCTGCGATGCTGCATCAATTGGAACAGTGCGCTCAGATCGTGATCATCCACAAGATGAAGGTTCTAATATTTCTCGTACTCGCTGCCGTGGTTCTGGTGAAAGGTAATTGAATTCGTACGAATTGAATAATGAATTGCACGGTAAAAATAAAAGGTTCAAAAGTTATAAGACGTATCAATTGCGTGTTCACCATGGAGTCTGTGTGGAAATTTCGATACGTTGAAAGACATCAATTTTATTAATATGTACTTTTTCGATATCTCCAGCCGACAGTCCTTACAAATATCTACTGCGAGAAAAAAGGAACGTTCAGGTGTGCACCCCCGGTGAAACGAAAAAAGAAGATTGCAATAACTGTTTCTGCATTCCCGATGGTTCTGGATGGGGTTGCACCCGGATGGGATGTGTACACCGACCAGTGAATCTTCCCGAAACTGCTGAAGTCGCGACCGCTAATGAAGCCGAATCTGGGGACCGATCTAAGCGTCGTAAGAAATTTACTCAAAGTTTATTGTGGTTTGAAACTTTTATTCATCGGATTTCAATATTTCTATGCAATCTGTACAGAGGCCGGTCTCTGCGTGCCACAGACAAACTGGATGGAAGAATGTAATCGCTGTTGGTGTACTAACAGTGGCATTCCTGCGTGTACTCTGATGGCTTGTCCTCCTAAAGTACCACTTACGCGGCCTGCAGTCCAGCTATAGAGATTTTAATCTGGTGAAATGATACAACCCAACCGTGTCTCGAAGCCATCACGCAATCCTCCTTGGTACTTTATATAATATATACATGTATAGTACACGTACGTATTTGTCATGCGATATCAATGTACAGTGAACAGTTGCAAAAATAAATGATTGTGAAAAAATGTACTTGGCCCGAACATTATCTGAGAATTGTTTCTTACTTTCGATTTTCTACAAATTTTCAAAGAGCAGAAAATTCGTCTGAAATGCATTAGACTTTGGAATTTGTTACCGAACGCTATAAAAATTCGGAGATATTCTAATATTTTTGGTGGCGTTAGACGATAAGTGGTCTTTATAAGTGGAGAGTTTCTGATCACATGCCAATGAGCGTTTCGACAACGACACAAGCTTCTGATACGTCGAGTGATTTAGTTTGGCCGAGCGACCCTTTTTCATAGCGCATCTCTATTTACAATTTTAATCGATCAATAAAATGCATAAGATCGCATAAATTTCGTAGCCCCTACAACGCCCATTAAATGCTGATCAATTGTGTTCATACGATGCCTGATGAATACTCGAAATTATACCACGTTGCATGTGTTTATCCGTTACACTTTCACTCATATGGAATAAATGTAGCTGGACAACAAATCATTCGTATCTAATTGTAAACTTTGACCGTTCGATGGATCTTGATAATTATCCACTGGCTAGAGATAGCGTAATTCAGAACACCGAATGTTATAAATATTATAACATATTATAACGAAAGTAAATCGACATCGCGGAACTTGTCACAAAATGCATCGTTTAACACATATCTGCTTTTTGGCCAGGTATCAGAGAAGAATATTTTCATCTTCGACAGGGTCACCGTTCGGTGTGCGTTATCGGCTCCGGACCTAATAAAACCATATGAAACAAATCAACTAGTCGTATATTCTTAGGTTTTAGGAGAACGTGCTGATGATAAGTTGTTCTATGTCTAATCGTGATCAATGAAAGTTGAGTAAAATGAGAAAATAAACGAATACAATCTTTTTATTTCTCTATTTCCTGTTCCCCATGAGTGTACAGCATATATCTACTGTATGACTTCAATTCAGTTCAACATATTAAAAGCATGTAATCACATAAATCATGACGTCCGAAATTTGTACCAATTCATACCATGATTTTGATATTTTTTCATTTATTTCGATTGTGTGATATTTAACAACTTCGTGTTAAAAAATTCAATGAAATTCCAACAACTGAGACCTTCGTATCTGACTGTATACAAGTCAGAAATTTCTGGTTCTCAGCGCTCGATATCACAGAAATCGATTTCTGTTGCGCCATTTCAACTCAAACGAAATCTCTCAGACCCGTCAAACCTTACGTATTTAACTACTTCTTTTTGCGTTCAATTTCACGAAGTTCGGATCATCAGTCTCTAAGCCCGGGACATTCTTACCGAATTGATAAACAAGCCGCTTCTTGTTAACTGCAACGATCATTCCGCTTTTTCGATAGTACCTGAAAATGAAAATAGGTGTCATTACAGATAAATTTACAGGAAAATAATGCAGTATTATTTCACTTAGTATCGTAAGATTTTTTGTTTCTAATTGCACCATCTCATTTCCAATATGCCGAACAGATGGATCAATTTTTAAATAGAAAGTACACTGCTGCTAGAAGTTTGAAAAATTTCCAGAATCACTTGAAATCTGTGAGTTTGACGAGATCTTCTAAAATCCCATAAAATTTCTGAGATCACTTGAACATCTTTGAAATCTTCTAAATCCGCAAAATTATGGGAAACCTCATTTCTTACACCGATGATCAGTAACTGAGTACTACAGTCTACAATCGAGATATCGAGATAGCAACTCCTCGCCTAATTTCTGAATCACCTTAAAGCGCGGGTCAATTTTTTGTAGTCCATTCGTTCGTTGTTTTTCTTTTTCCCCCAGAGCTTTCCAATTGCCACGCTGTCGACGAAACGTATCATTTTTTGCTCGTAGTCCTCCCAGCGTATCTGTCCTGGGCAGTGTTGTGGATTGTGTAACAAACCAATAACGAATTGCAAAACGTTTTCTAAATTATTGAACACAAAAGACGAATGTTAATCAAAAAAGAAAATGAAAAAAGCCTCACGGTAGTTTAATACTCACCAGTTTTCTTCTTTGGTTTTCTTTTTCGAACCAATGGCCTTCTTGCAGGACCTGATTGTTTCTGCCTACTTTTCAAACCGTCCTTATATTTTCCACCCTGTTCTATAAACGTCATATTCAGTTGAAACGAATGCGGTATAATGTCCACTCAAACTCGCTAGAATTCACTACTATGCTTAGTGTGCCCCTAAATTTGCGTGCAAATTTATGCCGAATCTCGACGTCAGCAACTGGATCGATTCGGTTAACTTCGAACAAAACCGAATTTGAGATTCGGACAAGAGAAAAAATCGTGGCAAACTCACGTGAGCCGCTTACGCCGAGCTCTCGCAACGAGTCGTACAGCATTCCCCCAAAAGTAGGAGCGCATCGGATGAAATCAGAACGCTTCATACGGACAAGTTCTGTTCCCGATATTCCAAGTTCACACGGCAGAGCGCCATAGGATATTCCCAATTTTCTACTGACCGAGATAAGCCAATTCTGAGTGTCGCTTTTTCTCCATTTTTTTACTGGCTTACTTTCCCAATCGTCTTTGTCGGTGTCCGACCCATCGTTGGCTGGAGTGTACGCAATAATTATTATCGATTTTCGGTACGAAGGGAAACGAGAGGCAATATGGGGTGCTTAAGGAATCTATGAGAAAAAAAGTAAAAAAAATATTTGATCCTAAACGATGTTTGAGGTCTCTCTCGATCATTATAAACAAATTTTTACGAAATTTTCGGGGTACCAGATCCTGCCCCGCTACCCCGTGTTGCCCCGCGTTCCCCTATAAAACTGAGATCAACGCTCGAAGAATATTTGGGATGCATTGTCGGACCACCTGTACGGTCAAGAAAACTTACGAAATAGCGATGTTTCGCCTGACTGTTGTCGAAGGAAGTCGTACAATTTTTCCCCAAAAGTCGAGTCTAATTCGATCAGATCAGAACGCTTTAGAGTGAGAAGTTCTCGTCCCGGAATCACAAGTTCACAGGGTATTCTGCCATAGGCAAATCCTGACTCTTTACTAACCCAGATTAGCCAATTTTTTGTGTCGCTTTCGTTCCATTCGTCGGGAGGCTTATTTTTCCATCCATCTTCATCGGTGGCCACATAATTGCTGGCTAGAATTCAATAATTGTGGAATTGAAATCAACGATTGAAGGGAATTCATGTCCCGCGGTGTATGCGTTCCACAAAAGTGGGTGAAAATAAAAACCGTAAAAACCCACATCACATTTTATTGGATACCCGCAATTTTTATGATCTTTCAGCCTGCTCACATTTGTGGGATAAGCAGGCCCTTTCAGCGAAGAATTTGACTTTGAAGTTCAAACGGTAAGGGTCGCAACGTTCGGGTTCTCAACCCTCGATATTATCGTACCGTGTGCATAGCTTTGAAAACTCACGAAAAAGTGATATCCCACACGACGGTTGATTAGAGACGCCACCTAATGATGTATAAATGACCTCGTCCGGATCCAGGTTCAATTTTTTCGTACGAAGATTTGCATCTTTCGACCAATCTTCCTGCAAAACATTTGAACTACGGTAGTTTTGGATCTGAAAAAATTATCACTCAAGCTTTGGAGGAGAGCGGTCGGAGTTTCGAAAAGTTTATTTTCGACAATTTCAAAATACGCAACTGCGTCGCGCTGTTTCACATCCGGCATAATTATCGGTTGATTGAGATTATATGGATCTGTGTATTAATCGCAGTGATACCTGAGAAACACTGAATTTGGCATAAGTATGGTTTGTTGGACTATGGAAATCTGCTCGCAGGAAAATTCACCATATTGCCGCGGTGTTGCACAAGTACATGAATCATTTCTCATGCAAACAAAAAAGGCTTTTCAGACCTCTTACAAAAATGATTTCGCAAAAAGTCACAACGATAATTACACCAGATTACAATAAAAACTTACTAGCATTTGATGTGTTGCTATGACCTCCAACTGTGAGTTCTTGTTATGACGATCAATATCACCTGAACGGTACTCTAAATAATTGATTTATAGTAAACTATGATGCTAATAACGCAATTTAACTCCGACCGTCACGAATAGCACATCCATACTGCCCACTTCAGAACTGACGTCTACAATTATGTACGTAAATATGTGGCTGAAAATTTTTCCGCCTCCTCGATACCGGCCAATCAGTATACTAACTGGCGTTTTATTATCAATGTAACAGTATGACGCAAAATGATATATGGGTACCTAGTATACAAATATGCAGATTAGGCGAGAAATTATTAGTACAGTGAAGTTTTATTGAAATTTATTCATGTCCACGAACTGCTCCGTACGCATTATTTTGGATGAGGTCGTTCAGTTTTGGTCCTTGGAACCCATAATTGCATAATTGCAAATAAAAAACTCGCCTGAATAAACTTTAGAGACATTCGCGAGTTCTGACGATAGCATGATGTCAATTCCGTTTTTTCCTCAAGTCGTTCACCTACGATCCGACTTAATATTCACACCATGCTTTATGAATTGGTTTTGGAAGTTCTACACTACAATACACATATGCATGGGTACATAGGTGTGTGAGATGTTTCATGAAGATATCTGTGAAATGCACACAGCATTCAAAGTACCCGTAGTTAAGTTTTTATATGCTCAAGCTGACTTTGATACCTTCATAATTGAAAAGAAAATTTGATTGTATGTCAGCTAAAGTCTCTCCATATCCAGTCTTCTCAACCGCAACTCCATTATTTTGCCCATACAAATTTCTCTCAAAAGATACTCGTAGCGTTTGCAGCGTGTTGGCGTTGGAGGGCATTTTCCATAAATTAGTCATGAAAATTGTTTACGATTTTAATAAAGTGTGAAAACCCAGTTGAATCTACGAGAAAACCCGAGCATAAAATGCTTCTCGTTATAATGATCGTTTGATTTCAAGATTTTTTGTTTATCTTGATTAACTTTGTTCAGAATACGGTTCGCGCGACTGGTTTCCATTAGGGACAACATTAATCGACCTATTTCTAAAAGTCATCAAATTACCACGTACTCTTCAGAGTCATAAAACCTCGATCGTTCAAAATATTCAATGAAGTAAGGAATTTGGATTCGACAAATCAATTTTAAATAAGATCCAGTAGACTTGAAATAGCAAAAGTTCATTTTTGCTAGCGAAAAATCGAAAAAACCTCAAAACCAGGGATCTTCTCTTTTTTTCTTACATTATATTTCATGACGCCGTCACATGTTGCCACCAACATCGTCGGTTAGTTACGAATTCAATCGTGCAATTTCGGCTATCAATTGTTGTGTATTTAATTTTGCCGCTATGCCAACTGAGATCAACAGTTGGTTATTTATTGCTCGTATCATAGCTCGAAGCATTTTTAAGGGTAATTATATTTGGATTTTTCTGGCTGTCAAAAATGAATAATTGTACAGAAAATACACCTGACACGTCAAACAAAACTATTTCCAACGACGGAATAAATGAGTTACTAATTAATGCTGTAAAGAATAAACCGGAGCTATGGGATAAGATTCACAAATCGTACGCTGACGTTGGGGCAAAAAAAAAAATTTGGGCTAAAATAGCATTTGACTTGAAACTCGGAGGTAACCATATTATTATTTTTCCTATTTAATCATAAACTAAATTTTTAATAATCTACAAGTTGCTCAGTATTTCTTATGGGATTTCTATGAACTGAGTTCTTATTCATTTTTTGATACATTATACAGATGCATTTATCAAAACACGATGGAAGAGTCTCCGAGATAGATACCTCAAAGAGAAAAAAAAAAATTATCAAAAACTGAGCCACCGAGCGGATGTCAAAAGTTCGTGGCATCTGATGTCGAATTTGAATTTTTTAAACGACACCGTCAAGCCTCGATCGCAGTTCGTTGAAAATTGATACAGTTGCTTTTTTCCTTTAATTTCTGTGGCAGTTATGAATTTCATATGTATTCAATGTCTTTAATTCAGTACAACAACGAAACAGCAGAGCCAGTTTGAAATATTAGAAGTTGATTGCCCAATCGAAGGAAACTTTTTTGAAAAAACTTCAGAAAATAATGCTGGAACAGTTCTGGCGATCGATTCTACAGGTCAAGACATCAGCTTCCGATCATTCGAGGAAGGTAGCAGCCACATCATGTGCGAAGCGTCTTATACGAGTGAATCTTCCCAAGACAACTGCACGTGCGAATGTGAGCAAACGATGAATATTCCTGAACATGTTAGAGATCGTTTGATTAGAGTGTTTTACATTGAGATGTATGAAAATGACACCTCGGCAAGTTTTATCTGTAATGGGCAATTACCGTAGCTGTTCATTCGTATATAATGCTGCATTGCAGGTAGAATGAAATAATAAATTTAGTTTCTATTCTCGCCCTTATAGATATTCCAAACGCAGATGATCCTGTGGGACAGCAGCGTATGAGAAATTTGTCGCCTGGACCTGCAAGTATGATGAATATATGGGAAAACCGACATAGTGCGTCCCAAAATCAATCATCTTCTCGACCAACTAAAACAAGTACGCATAGTACAAAATGTATACCATCACAACATTTCAGAAAGTCATGTTCACCGAAGTAGTAAATTTGTCGAAAGGTGCATATATGCATTTGTGAAAATTACAAATTT
The DNA here is from genome assembly GCF_917208135.1 of Athalia rosae. Taxonomy (NCBI): domain Eukaryota; kingdom Metazoa; phylum Arthropoda; class Insecta; order Hymenoptera; family Athaliidae; genus Athalia; species Athalia rosae. Next base: position 24,034,874 of record NC_064026.1, on the reverse strand, counting down.
TTTACCGAGAGAGTTTTCAATTTTCGATCACGGCACCCTAATATTTGCGGCGATAACAGATAAGACTTTTTTTGATTAAAAATAAAATAATCTTAATGATGTACATACTTGATATTAAGAGAGAAAGAATCTGATTTGTATTACAAATTACGCAAATTGGGCATTCAGAAGATTGAATAGGTGTTTTGATACATGTTTATTACATTACAGAACACACAGCTTCACCAGATATAGTTGAAAATGGTATAAGGCATAATACGTGCAAAAGAAGAAAAAAGGATCAAGATGGGCCAGCAGCAAATTTTCGATTAGATGATGTCGAGGATAACTTTTATTTGTCAATCGCAAAAGATGTCCAAACTTTCAACTTGAAAACTAGAATAAGAATTCGACAAGCCGTTTTAAATGCAGTTCTGAGCATCATCGAGGACGACGATACTATTTAATATTTTATAGCCCTCCACCAATCTGTTTCTATGATTATTGTAACACAATAAACGAAAATATGATTGATATTACGTATGGTATTACGTATACATTTATGCTATGTCGAATAATTCTTCTAATCAATATCAAACAAATATATTAATTATTATTCATTCAAAGATAAAATTTAATTCTACTAACAATAAGCTGCAAGAAAAAAATGTTACGGAGAATCTTTCATTGATCTGCAAACAGGCATAAGGAGCAAAAGTAAAGTTTTCGAAGTGTAAAGGGAACTTTTAGATTCGACTTTTCCATGTTGCCATGAGCCATGAGCAAATTCGAAAATTGTTGCTTGATTGTTGTAAACTCTTTGTAAAGTCTTTATGAAGTTTGAAATCACTATTTGAAATGTATCGCCCGCGACATCTAGCTAGGTTCCGCAGAGATTCAAGTCCTGCGCCTGCGTTATGAGCTATGGTTAGTCGATCCAGAGTAGCTCGACCACTGCTCTCGACGATGGAATCGAGTATCTAAACCAACCTAAACGGTGGAAAAAGCGACTCGCAAACGTTGCGTATTTGCCGGTATACGTTTGGTGTTGTTATTGTAAGAATAACAAGCCAAAACTAACGTGACGATATTTTTTTACAGAGAAAATTAAATCAAACTTCTCAACATGGTGAGTAACCGCTTCATTTTCACCCGAACAATTTCATTGTTTCACTAAACTAACCTCGTCTCGGCTAAACGTTAGTCCTAGTTAAAATTTAGGAGCAGAATTAATATGTCTACATTTTCTTTCAGACGATCGGAAAAAACAACAAAATGCTGCAGCATATCAACTACAGGGTGAGAATCATTCTGCAAGATTCTCGTACGTTCATTGGTACATTCAAGGCATTCGATAAACACATGAATTTGATTCTTGGAGACTGCGAAGAATTCAGGAGAATAAAACCAAAAAATACTAAACAACCTGAAAGAGAAGAAAAAAGAGTTTTAGGCTTTGTCCTTCTTAGAGGTGAAAATATTGTGTCTTTAACGGTCGAAGGCCCACCACCTCCTGAAGAAGGTTTACCCCGTGTACCGATTCCTGGAGCAGCTCCTGGCCCAGGAATGGGGCGTGCCGCTGGTCGTGGTATGCCTGCCAATGTCTCTGGAGTACCTGCAGGACTACAGGGACCTGTCCGTGGTGTCGGAGGTCCATCGCAGCAGATCATGACCCCTGGTGGACGAGGTCAAGTGTCAGCACCACCTCAAATGCACCCCGGAGGTCCACCCCGGATGCCTGTCGGTGGGCCACCACCTGGCATGATGGGACCACCGCCTGGAATGATGGGTAATAAGTTCTAAAAGTATCATATCCTGAGTTGATGATCGACTCATCAAGGAATTCAACATTGTCCCAGTATTTTAATTTCTGATTAGTTCAGAGAAACTACTAAATATTTTCATTAACTGCTACACAAGCTCAAATATTAAAGATCAAGATGGTCCTTTATAGCAATGCGTAATCTCTATTTCTAGCTAGTGATTTGGTGGTATCCCATCTTATAGGGGTCCTAGAAACTCGGACTTCTTCTAGCAGCATGTTAGCATTGTTCTAAACATTTATTGTTCATTATAGAAAATATTTCGCTTATGTTGGAAATTTTCATTTTCCAGGAATGCCTCCTGGGATGCCTCCAATGGGTCGTGGTGGTCCACCTATGGGTCCTCCCGGAATGCGAGGTCCACCTCCTGGTATGATGCGAGGTGGCCCACCTCCGCGTCCTTACTAATACTGTCATAATATTTGGAAAAATACAATGATGACCAATAAACTAGCTCATAACTTTCTAGCACAGATATTTATTCGATATCCACAACCCAAGTTTCCCCAAAGATACAATTATATTCGGAATCATCATTCATAAGAGAGATCATTGCGAGTGCTCATCAAAACAACGAAAGTATTTCTAATAAAGGATTTGCTTGTCAAATAAATAATCCTTTGCGAGAAAAAAAGACTTGGAATTAGAAGTTGAAAAAATTCGTTTATTGATAAAAAACCAACTGAAATTTCCTCTACTTTTCTGTTTTACTTCCAGTTCCTGGTAAAATTCGTTTTCATCTGATATCATCAACAAAATTTTGCACAAAGCTTGATTTGGTGGTTGCTGAATATATATGGTAGACACTGAAAGTGACCTTCCTAGAAATATAAACAGAAAAAGATTTTGAGGTACAATAAACAAACTCCTGCTGCCAAAATATCGTCTGTCTCTTGGCAGGTCAAGAATTCCAGTACGTGATGTAATGGTGCTTTTCTTTGGAACATAATGATTTGACAGTGGGCAGTAGATGACAATATGGTGAAGACATGGAAATAGTACTAATAAATGGCACTTGAGCAAGGAAAGAATCAGGTAGTTGTTTAGATTGGCCGGTAGTTTGCATAAAGTGTTAAGTAATAAAGAGGTAAAACGATTTATATCTTACAGCAACTACACAGGAATGAGTTGCTAGCGATAAACGGTTATCATTGAGGCTTGATTTTGGTATGACTTTGAATTTTTCGAAACGTCATGAAACTGTGAAACTGATATTCCATAAAAATACTGTTTTGTGCGATTGCATGAATATAATGACTATCTCACGGGGACGAACTAGTGACTTGATTAGGCTGTGACCAATGACAACCAAACTGATAGCACGAGCGGCTTACAAAGTATATGCTGCATGCACATATTTGCATGTAAATGCCTAAATCAGCAGACAAAATTTAACGTGAAATTAAAAAATTTTTACAAACAATCTTTAAACACCTAGTGTCACTTGCAATGACCTTATTGTTTGTGGAATCAATCTGTTGAATCATTCACAAGTATCAATAACAGTAATTTGAAAATTCTAATACACATCAATGCATGTTTTAGACTAGCAAAGTAGAACATATCATTGTCTTGCATATTGTCAATGGAACAGACACATCATGTTCTATCATGTATCTAAAAATCAAGGATAGTAATCTTGCTACAAATATCACGTCACATGAAACATAGCACTAACTTTATATATGTATTCACAATACATAGCATGGAGCAGTACGTCACAGATTTTTTCGTAGATGATAAATTCAAATTAGACATGTATCAAATACAATTACAGGACGGCAGTTGTCCGCTTTTTATCACAATGGTTTCTAATTGTCTTTATTTTAATCAAACCTACGTGATTACTTAAATCAAAAGGACTTTCGGTTTGATAATATAAGTTACATGTAGGAACCAAACAAATTTTTCGAGTATCACTCATGGAATTGACACTAGAAATGAATTCTGCACTTCTATGCTAGGATTTCGAGGATAGATGTATTAACAAACATTCGTAGATCTTTCTTTCTGGTCGTTAGATTACTTTCAGACAATCTTCAGGAGATAGAAATATATTTTGGCACTCGCATTAACGGTCTCTGGAAAAACACAACGATGACGATCACCCAAATACTAGACAAATTAATATTTGCTCAGTTGGAGATTATCTTTCGATTAAATTTTGTATCAACAGAATAAGATATTTAATTCCTTTAAAGATATTGTAGAATAATTAGTATTGATATAAATATCAAACAATTCCAATATTACGCCGAAAAAATTATAAATCTTATTAAACCTACGTATAAAATATATATTAATATTTTAAAAATCAAAAAGGTGGTAATTGAGAAACAAGCTCATTGTTAACAGTTTGATTTGTCGGTTATTGATTGATGACTTTCGTATAAATCGTTTATTTGATCAATCGTTAGAATTTGACTTCTAACGTCATCCAAGACGTTATTGCTTTCATTGGTATCGACGTATTGAAAATTCTCTAAGTTTATGTCTGTCGAAGCCAGTGCTGTGCTAAATATATCGATTTCTGAACTGGGCATAGATTCGTCTGTCTGAATGTTGTGCAGGTTATTTTCTGAAAAAATATTTGCCAATTTACAGATGTAATTGTCAGCATCAAATTAAAGATGTGTCACTAATCAGACAGAAACATAGATTAAGTCAAGGTGTGAAATGAATAAAACGGGCTTACAAACTTACACGTCAAATCTTGACCAGCCCTGTCGTTAATAAACACAGCTCAGACCATAATATGATTATTGATTTTACAGGAAAAATGAATTTACTGTAAAAGTCTTTCGGTCATAAAGAACAAAATCTACTGAGTGGTTGTCTTTTCCCAATAAGGGGTATCGAGGCAGTATAAATTTTTCATGATCTACCTGATGTTTGAAAAGTGTAGATTCCGGTTTGAGGGTCAAGTGTTCCTTGTATTTCACTCATACAATCAGGCTTGGCAAGCCCATCTTTGGAATCCTCAGTTTGCGATTCAACCGGAGACGTTGCTATATCTGCATTTACATTATCTATAGTTTCTTTATTTTTTCTGGAACAATTAATCCGATAAATGTTTATCTAGAAGACAATGAAACAGCCATAAATCTCATCAAGTTACCCAAGTTACAGTGTTCATTTACCTATGCTCATTTGTGTCCATTACAAAACTAAAGTTAGCACCACTCTTCAAATGCGGGGATTTACTTTTGGGGCATATTGGCGTTTGAACATCTGTATTTTGTTCCTTCATTAACGTATGGGAATTAGTGTTTAAAATAGCAGTCTTTGATTCTGAACCGAAAACCCCAGAAGCTTCAAGAATCTCGGAAAGAACTTTACTTTTCTCTAAAGAATCCTGTCGTAGGTCGAAGACAATCATGTTTCCAGACTGAAAGCACAATGATATTTAGTACAACTTATTCCTAAAATGACAAAGTACATATAAGTAACTTTTTAGATGCGATTCTCGATATTTTTTGAGAAAAAAATAATTGAAAAGAGTCCGTAATTGGATATAGTTGATATTTACTTTTGTATTCGTTTTTACACACTCCGGTTGAGGGGAACTTATAGGAGATAGCATGGCTAAAGATTGTTCCCCATTAGTGGAAATTCTACGTGGGAGTAATGCTATCGTACCAGCTGATTGCTGATTTGATAAGCACAAATTTTTTCCACCCATTATAACTTTACCTAATACTTCCTGTAACAAGAATTATCAATCATATCAAGTAGACATAATCATGACCATCATAGACAAAAATTACCTTTCCAGCATGAGACAGCGTAACACCTCTGGCGGGACCTTTTTGTACAACAATTACATTTGCTTTAGCCGCCACTCTTGAGCCAGAATTGGATCCTATATTTACAGTTTTACTAGAATTTAATGTAATACCCTAGAATAACATAAAGATCACTTTTATCAAGATCAAGCCAAGGTTTAAACCCATAGTGTGCATACCACTGTGGCAAAACATCAGGTACACATAGAGTCGATTTGAACACAATCGAATTTCGACTTTAAGTATCTGAGTAACTATACACCTTCCTGAGAACATGAATCAGATGTTTTTTGCCACTAATTATTTCAACTGTGAGGTAGTAGCTAGATTGAAAATGAAACTATGACTGAAATTCTCATGGTCAGAGGCACTCTGTATGCACATCAAGGGTTCTATTTTTACCACATCAATCATGGGCAATGGTTATTGATTGAACAACATACATCATAATCTTTAGTAAACAATAAAATTATTGATTTGGTAATATTGGTATTGGTATTGATTTGGAATTATTGATATGGATATTGGTATGGTGAGATATGACAAAGAAACATTTAAAATTTAGTTTTGTACATTGTATGCTAAGATAAAGGTATTTGTGGCATAATTTACCATTTTGGTAGCCTGCTGACCAGGTTTAACAGCAGACATTTTTTTGCACCTTAATACTGCTGTGGTAGGTCTGATAGAAGGAGGCCCAGGCCCGCTTGAAGCAACTCCAGTATTTACAGTCACCAGTCGAGGTCCGCTATCTATTGACAGAAACAAGCTCACTTAGTTTCTGTGACATGTTTCGAAAAATGAGAAGATTGACTCAAATAAAATTCAAAATCAATTCCATCTAGTAATGTGATATCATCTTTATCAGGGCTGTAATTACTTGGCGTCATAGATTTTACGGCTAAGGTTGGCCTCGTACTCGCTTGTGTTGTGCTTGTTATCCTTTGCAGGCATGTAGGACTCGTATTACCGCTAGATTTGACTGTTTTCTGCACACAGCTTGTTAATTGCACTAGTTTTACACCTAAAAGTTGGAAGAAATAATTATTTCAAATACTTTCTCGAAAGGAATACTGCTCACTGAGCAATCAAATGGTGTAATATGAAATTAAAGATATGTAGACATACTTCTATCAATGTCGCTATTTGTTTGTACATCAGAAACTTCTGACTGCATGGTCTGTGCAACAGGATTTTGTGGACCGCTGTTGGGTATCACAAGTGACGTTGTTTTGGGTTGTACTTTACTCTGTGTCGATATCACTTTACCTCGTATTATACTGGTCGGAATTGCAGTTACGTATGTTGGTACAACCGTTGAAACTGACCGACTGACTTGAGTAGGCACATGCGTATGTGATATATTTGCAGATATCATAGCTTTACATGGAACTGGAAAAGAATTTGAGTAATATACATGGGGAAAATATGTTACAAATTGAATCGAAAGGTCAGTTTGCTCAATATCAATTAATGTACAATTTATTATACAGTTGCATGTTATTTATTATCGATTTATTGGGTATAGAACGGATAAATGAAGAATTAAGAAACCTGTAGCAATTGATCCACTGGAACTACTTCCACTGGTATGAACGGAAGCATCATGAAGCGATGTTATACTTGTTGTGGAACACCATGAATTGACGGTAGTGATTGTAGCAGTGTTATCGATGACACTATTCTTTGCTAAATCCAAAGCTGAACTTGTCGATACTACAATAACCTGTTAAACAATTGAAATGTATATTCCCTTCAAATCATTTCAGATGGGGCCTCTGTAGCACATGATCAGCAATTCTTTACCTTCAAATAACTACGCCTGGTTTTAGAAGTGTCAAATAATCCGCCACAACCGCAATGAATTCGGACTGGCAGTAGCGATTCATGCATACAATTTTTAATGGTAAAACATTTTTACCTTATTCGATAATGAAACTGGTACAGGAGATATTGATTCTGATCCTAAGCGAGAAAAAGGTCTCACAACATCTTTGACATTATTAGTAGTATCCTCACGCTGGGTTACATTGCAGAAGAGATCCTCTAACTGTAAATAATACATGGTATGGGTATAAAATACTATTCGAAGTTACATGACACTCTGATACATGATAAAATCAAATAAACTGAAATCTATGTAAGGTCTGGTGTGGGTATTTATATTGTTATTTACCTCCACTCGTGATCTTCTTCTTTTTCTACTGATGGAATGATTGTCTGTTTGTTTAATGGTGGTATCTGCAGGTGATTCATTCTCTTCCACTTTTTTTATGGCGGATTCTGTCTCCACTTTAACTGAAGAATGATGAAAATATTTTTAAGTAATTTTAAAGTCAAGTAGTTTTAAAGTAAAGTAAGTAAAGACAAATGATATTTTGGAAACTTGAATTTCTATGACCAATACCTTTTACATCTGTTGACTTTTCCGCTGATGTTGATGGCATTTTTGTATTGGCAACAGAAGTCGCAAGTGAAAGACTATTAGCTAAGCTTGTAAAAACATTGCGAGGATTCAACCTTGGTAAGAGAGGAATTATTCTTCGACCCTCAATAGCCCAATCTGTACCAGTATTTGGGCCATTTAACCTGGGAGGAAAACATAAAAGTCATAGTACAATTATTGTTGATGGCATATTTCAATCATGTCATTGCTGAATTTAAATCATAAAGTACACTGCGAAATATCTAGGAAAAGACAGAAATAATATGTTAGGTATCACAATATGCAAGGAAAACTTACTGTTCAGCAATCGTAGATAGTTTCTCATCATTAACAGCACGCCGCACCTCTGCACGGTGCCTTTCATTTGATATATGAAGAGCTTTAGCTAGTTCCTGCAATAATTTCTGCTTCTCATTAGTAAATGAGCCTTGTGCCCGCAGTACTGACACCATACTACCATAGGCTTCCAATTCTGAAAATAATTATACCAAGATATCAATATAACATTTAATTAATTACAACCTAAGGATAAATTTATTTGCTATGAGTTGTGCTGTATAGGAATGTGATTGGAAACGATAATTTTGCCACAAATCTATAGAATATATGTATGGGTTGTCATCATTAATTAATATAAGTTTGGTGTTGTAAGAACCAAAATAAAATATACAGAAAAAAATGGAAAATAATAAAGAATGCAATACTCAATTATCTAAAGTACCATGTTTTTTATGAAACAGTAAACAGTAATTTCATGCAATCTGCAAGTTAATTGGAAAATTAAATAATAATGCTCACACTTTCGTGCAGAAGGAAAGAAATCTATCCGTTTACCCTTTCAAAAGTTAACGATGTAGGATCAAGGGTAGGAATGTAGTATGGATAATCCAGACGAGTCATGCAGACCTATGCAAACAGACATGGATATCAAGGGAGGTAAGATGCTGTTCAGGAAGCTAGTAGGCTTCAAGTTTGTGAACGCTGCAATATTTGCTGTATTTTTGATATCATGTTCTTTTAATTGGGTCCGTCTTATTTTCTCCAACTATTCTTATCAATTTTAAGAAATCGTAAATGCATATTAATATAGCTTAAAAAAAATGTTTATTTCAATTTTTGGGTTTGTATAAAACAAAACAATTTTTATGATACCATGATAACAACAGTGCCAGGACTAATTTGCATAGAGTTGTAACATCTGTGTTATCAGAATCTCTCATTTTCATGGACTTTCTCACAGCTTTCCTCTCGAGACATATGCGTTGAAATGAACATTGGTAGTCTTTGCAGGGATGTGATATTTTCATTTTTTTACCAGCAGTTGTAGCAGATTGTATCCTATGTAGAATAGCAAAGCTAAATATACATAAAGAACATTTTAAACTAACATTCAAGGTTTATGATGCAAATTGAATTACAAATGGCTGTACAATTTGTGTGGAATACTTATCTGAGTGATTTGCGATAACTTTATGTTCGTTGTACATCAATTGAAACTCAAATGCACAAACAAATGTGAAAAAAAACCATTATCTGAAAGACAGCTTCTTCATAGTGTCTTAAAATTACAGAATTTCGTTTTCTGCTTCAGCTACTGCTCTGGAAACTAAAATTAACGAAAATTTATTACATAGCTTCCCAATAAAGCAAATATTAATTCGAAGTACTTTTTTTATGGTCTGTTGTTTCGAACAGACCGATCATAATCATCTAATTGTTATTAGCACTTACCTTGTCTCTGTTTCTGAACAAATGCAATTTCATAGATAGTTAATAAATCCGAAGACCTACACAATTTGTAGCAATCAAAGTTAGAGCAGCATTTTGCACACTCTTTGAAACAAGTATATTGTCTTCAGTTCTCTCCTTCAATCTCGGATGAAAGTTATCTGCACACTTTGTTGATGAATACATTCGAAGTACATTATCGGTATCAAATGTGACTTGTGGCATGACTTCAGTAGACTAACAAGGTTTATAATGGCAACGAACATTGTGTGCGCAATACAAGGTGTGTTAGGATAGGAACAACACTGTACCAATGATAATTGTACTTTCTAAAGAATATGGAATGCTTGACATACCAAAGAACCTAGGCAAGCGGTGATGAGAAGACAAAAAACATGAAATTCAAATGGAAAATGAAAGTTTAAATAAGCATAACCTTACCCAGACAGCGTAAACATTTCTTGCACTCATCACGAGACAGGTCCAACTTTATCGGCCACATTGTTGTGGAATTAAAGCAGTCACAATAGGATATTAGCAAATCCAGGCATCATTTAAAATTTATTTCTACATTTTATCTGACTGCTGACAACAGGATTTTCAGTTGATGATGAAGTTGTCACATATTCCATTTCCAATCTGCTACGCTCGAATACCAGTCGATTCTCTGGAGACAAATAAGAAACATTTCACTACATTCACCGCGAAGATTCAACGTCGACTTTAAAAATTTGCCAAGACAGGCAGCCATACGAGAGTCTTGTACCCTACCACAAAGTCTCGCGAACTTACGCCCTCTCACTGGGCATGTACTGAAGATCCATCAGTCATCGAGTCAACGCTTCAACCAGTCGTGAACACGGAATCAGACTGGAATTACCCCATTTGCCTTTGATATGTCGACATTTATTAACTAGATGAGTTTTGGAAAAATTTTCAGACTTTTTTTAGGAGGTGTATTCAACATTGAATATTCGGAATCTGAGCTTTTACCACTCATTATGAGAACATTTGTCATGAAAATAACCACACACAGAAAATACTTAGCGTTGACTGGTATGTATGTATGTACATACGTATGACTAACCATCATCGTAACTTGTATGTTTGGAATTTAGCGTAAAGCTAGGTAAAAAACCGTTACATTTAAAACCAAAACAAAACTACCGGCATGCCGTCTATGCGAGAATAATAGAATTATCCACCTCTGACACATATCGGGAAGATACAACAAGCTACTTGAAATTTTTTTTCAGATAATTTTATCTATGAAAACGCTATCGTGGAGGATTATTGTATTTTTTCCTTCTAATGAAGACTGAGGATGGCAGATTATACAAATCATTAATATGGTACGTACATTTACGATAATTATAGTATGTATGTACGTACATACGTATGTATACTGACTTGACCAACGCCACAGCGTTGTGATCGATTTCTTTATGCGCGCCAAATAAAAGCGCGCTAAAGGATATGCGCAAAGAATCCTAGTAAGAGCGTACAGTCCAACAATATTCTGTGCTGTGAAGAAAAGCTACTGTGACATTGAGACTTGTATCGACACAGAAGGTTGCTAAATTCGAGTGGATGATGTTTTAAAAGTTGTTTCATAGTTGTTTGCTGTCGTAACAATGTCCGAAGATTGCTTGGAAACTAATCTGCAAAAGATATTCGGTCACCATGAATTCAAAAGCGAAACGCAAAGGCGTGCTGCGAAAGCCGTCTTCGAAAGTAAGTAACAGTAATGCATCAATTCTTCGTCAATATTCAGATTTCCTGTCTATAACATGACACCAATGACAACAAGCAATAATTCTGCGATGTTATTCGTAGACAATGTCACGTTTCTGCCTTCAATCTTTCTTGACTTCACTTATCAAGGTGAACACTTCTAGATTTATAGGATGAAAACTCATTTTTATTCATTTCCTATCTAATTTTTATAGCAAATTTTAAGTCCTACACTTCGTGCCCTTCATTATAAGTGGAGAGCTTCGGCAAGCACTTTTATGACTGTATGTCTTTCCGCATAATAAAATTGCTGTTATATTATGTTTAAGGGGAAAAAGATGTTTATATCTGCATGCCCACGGGCGCTGGGAAGTCGCTGTGTTTTCAGCTGCCTGCTGCAATGCAAAAAGATAAAGTTGCATTGATCTTTTCACCATTGATAGCTCTGATCAAGGTGTGTTGGACTTCTAGAATTCATCTTGACTTTTCTGATCTTCATACCCTGCTTGTTTCATTAATTAGCTATATTTGCTCCTCAGAATCAAATAGATATTCTAGACTCATTTAACATCAATGTGAAAACATTGAATTCAAAGACTCGAGTGAAAGAGAAAGCTTCTATAGTAAAAGATCTGCAGTCTAAACAACCAAAACTGAAAATGTTGTACGTTACACCAGAGATGGCTACTACGCGCGGTTTCCAGGTACCGCATCATTTGATGTCATCACACTGTTCGATCTTTTGATGAATTTCCATCTCTCCCATTTTTTATCTATATCTTGTAAAAACATGCCATAGCAATAACCATAGAGGTACACATTATTTATCCTATTACTAAATTCGTTTCCAATGCCTCTTTTGGGTCACCAAATACTGAACTACCAATGGACTTACTCATTGATAATCACATATTATAGAAAGTGATTCGTAGTTTTGTACCACTTGTATAATCATATTTTTTTCAGACTCTAGTTAAGAAAATGTACACTGCCGGTGTGATTTCATATATTGTGCTCGACGAAGCCCATTGTTTGAGTCAATGGGGTCATGATTTCAGGCCTTCATACAGAGAATTGGGGATATTCAGAGAAATGTGTCCAAATGTGCCAATTATTGCATTAACGGCAACAGCCGATAAAGAGGTAATCTCGCATTACACCTTCATTATAATCAACAGTGCACTTAATTACAAAAGAGGTTTAGCATGTTATGCATAGGGTAGAAATGATAGAATTTTTATGAATAGTAAAAAGTACAAAAGCTTAAAAACGAAATTTTCAGGTTGTAGCCGACATATTTTCTGTATTGAAAATGCAGAATCCTGCACGTTTTGTGCTTCCAGTCTTTCGAGATAACCTGTACTATGATTTGATGTTTATGGAAACATTGAACAATCCACTTGAACATCTCAAAGACTTTATTACTAAAGCACTAGGTACCGTTGATGAATCTGCTTCTCCGGTAAGCAAGTTTTTTTTTTAATTCATAAATGTAATTTGTTTATACCGTTGAAAAAACTTATTGCTGGGCTAAAAAAAAATTGATGCAACGAGTTTGGGGCAACTACATATGTAGAACAATTTCCTCATAATATATCATACATACAGAGCTTATATAGCATGACCTTTTCAAGCGTTAATAAACCTCTTAAAACAAACGAAAATATTTCAGTTTTAACTACATTGTTAATTAAGGTTTCAATGTAGTGTACTGATATGGCGATGTCACATTTGTTTCTGATTTTTCATCAACTGTCAATGATAAAGACCATCACTTCATATTTCAGATGCAACGAAATTGTGGGATAGTTTATTGTCGGAAGAAGGATACCACCTCTAGCTTAGCTGAAAGTCTGACTACTATGGGTATTAAGGCTGTATCTTATCACGCGGGTATGTAGCTATTCTTCATGAATGGAAATCGATGTTGTCCTTCATTAGGAATTGATCAAACTTTTTGTTTCATCCATAATATCTGTAATCTGAATCTCCAGGTCTAAGTACTTTAATTCGAACTGCAAATCAGAATGCATGGAATAGTGGAAAGGTTCAGGTCATTGTAGCGACCTGCAGTTTTGGAATGGGAGTCGACAAAGGGCCAGTCAGGTATGATTCTCCAATCTCAATTCCAGTTTTTCTACTGTTGATCATGACGAATTTCTCAGAGCTTATACCTTCAGTCTCAAATTTTTTTTAGAATGATGAATTTCTGTATAAACTGCGTTATGAAATGCATCATAAATTTGTAACTTACTTCCAACGACAGGTTTGTTGTACACTGGTCGGTACCACACACAGTTGCTGGGTACTACCAGGAATCGGGAAGAGCAGGGAGAGACGGCAAACCTGCTCGGTGCCGGATCTATTTCAGCAAACAAGAACATGATGCGATAGATTATATTCTGCGCAATTCAAAAGATTCGAATATTCAGAACGCGGCTCTGGCGCAGAAAAACTTTCAACGAATGGTGGCTTATTGCCTGGAAGCCAAGTATGTATTACAAGTTGTTTTGGTTAACTTCATGAATTCTGTAGTTAGCTGTGACAAGGTTTTCTTATTTCATACTTGACTGCATTTAAACTTTTCTAAATTTACTTATGCTACCGTTGTGTAACGTTGTGGTTTTTTTTCTTTGTCTTGTAACATATGCGTGCTTTGCATTGATTCCTACGCGTTAAAATTATGCTATCTTCATGTTCTGTGATATTCAAATAATATTTTGACTTAGATGTCGCCACGCACAATTCTCAAAATTCTTTGGTGACAAACCTCCAGCCTGTGGAAATCGATGTGATTGTTGTGAAAACAAAAAGGGAGTTCAGAATCGGATCGAGGAATTTCGTAGCATTAAATTTGAAAACAAAACATCGATTGAAAGTTCTGTGGCAGATGGTGTTGCACTTCCAAAGTATGACGTGCTGTAAGTATTATTCATCGTTATTATTCGATGATAGTGACTGTATCTTTGATGTTGTGGCTTGACTATAAAGTTTGCCAACAGTGAATCAGATACTGAGAGTGACAATTCTGGACCAGGATTTGAAGCAATGAAGGCGCAAGAAAAACGTGAAGCTAAAGAATTGCTTACTCAGCAATTTGCTTTACGCAGAGGAAATGCAAAGCCTGAAGCAGTAAGACTGGTTTGATAAATTCATTTGAAAAACGTTATACATGGAAATATGCAATATGTACTGTTTTATTTCTTCGTGAGTCGCGATAATATCTGTCATGTGAAGATTTTTTCTGTTGTCAATATTCGTAAGTAATGGGTTAATTATTTTTCTACAGCCGAGTCACCAAATTAAAATGGCTGCATCTGAAGCACATGTAAAATCTGCAGAAGCGACACATGTTAAAGTAAAGGGACTAACAATAGAGGTGAGTTGCAATTTAAGTATCCCCATCTATAACGTCACTTAAAACCAGTTAGTAGAATCTATTCATTCCTATGTTGTGTATTTATTTTGCTTATATGTATGTCAGGGTAATGTTTTTTCGAGTATTTTTTTATTTCTCAAGAGACTAATAGTCGAAAAACGAATCACCCTGAATTGTATATAAACATTGATAAAACCACTATTCCAGTAACTGAGGCTACTGCAAGTTCGAGGTATAGTTAAAAATGCCATGAGTTTGTTATAAAACTATTCTGACCCACTTTCACCTTATGTCTCACCTGCCAGTGCATAGAACAAATCATAGATCTAAATACAAAAAACAATAAATCCCATGATGAGTGTGAATAACATAGAATCAATTTGTTATTGGTATTACTTTTTCATTTTGCAGTCGCGAGAGTACTTCTACAATTATTTGGTTGATCTACTGACAGAGAATCACAAAATATTCAAGAATCATCACAAGATGATTTCAATCAACGCAGAAGACATAAGTTCCTTAGCGCAAGAGCTCGAATACACCATTTTCAGTCGTACCGTAGCTGCTAATGTTTACCGATTTAATATTGCAAAAGTTGTAAGTACCCTGTAATACTTGTGCTTTCTATAAATTCACTCAAAATTTCTCTTTCTCTTTTTTTTTTTTTTTTTACATTTTATTAGTGATAAATGGCTCTAGTTACAGTGGAATAACTTTTAAACTATGGAACGTGTTTTCTTGTCTCATTTCATGTGGGATCCTTATAAAATCACCGAATGTCGTTTGATTACTTGATTTCTGATCACTCCTGATTCTTCTGCTTTCTGATGTAGGTTAAATCCATTAAGGACTCTAACAAGTCAAGAATCCTTGATCTTAATTTGGAAAATTATGAACCAGGTGCAAAAAAGGCTACATCTCCCAAGAAATCTTTAAAAGCAGCAGAAGAGAAAAAAAAATCATCAAAGAATGGTTGTGACTTTGTAACGGCCAAAGTCATTTATAATGATGCTCAACAAGCCGCGAATTCATCAGCAAATCCGAATGTCGCAAAATGCTCCGTGACTGAGTTATCTGGAAAGTCTTCACAAACGCGTGAGCCTATAGATTCCCAGGCATCAGATCGACCGAAAACCAGCTGTGATTTTGTATCCACAAGAGACATTAACCAAAGTTCTCAAAAACCAAAAAAAAAATCATCAAAGAAAGCAGTCAAAATGAGATCTGTGACAGAGTTTTTCAAAAAATCTTCCACCTTACGTGAGCAAGCAATTTCTGAGACACCAAAAGAATCAGAGGCCAAGTGTGATTTTGTACCGACAGAAAACATTTGTGACAGCGCTCAACAATCTGATGACGAAAGACCCTCATCACCTGCAAATCTCAAAGTAAGACCATTGAAAGAGTTTCTTGAAAAATCTCCTATGGTGTGTGAGCAACCAGTTTCTGAGAAACCAGAGGAATCAGAGACCAACTCCAACTCTGTTCCAGTGATAGAAAATTCATCAGATTCAGGAGAATCTGATAAAAAGCAATCAGCAAATCCGAAGATGAAAACGCGCTGCATAACTAAGTCTCTTGAAACATCTTCAAAAGCATGTAAACGAAAAATACGTCAGCCAAAACAGCAGTCATTTGAATACGAGTTCGAAACTGCCTCAGAAATCGCCCAAAATTTCTTACCCGCAACTTCAAGTAAGTCAAGTCAAAAAGATGGTCACAATAAGCGAAAATGCGATAAAAAATCCGCTACTACGCCAGAGGGGGTCCGTTCAAAGAAGAAAAAAACATAGTGACGAGCAAACGTTTTTTGCCAAAGAACAGTATGAAAGTGATGACGAAGTTACTATAATTCATGCAAATTCAAGTAAAACATGGCAGTTTAAGTGACAGTCAAGATGATTTAAGTTCCACCGCGTCTAAGGTTGAGAACGATGTAGAATATTGTAAAAGAAAAAGCCTTACAAAGCAGTTAGTAAAAGAATGGCGACTGGTACCTAATTCAACTTCATGAGTCAATGGAGATTCTTTATTTAAAAATGGCAGATACGCAAGGACGTCAGCCAAACAACGACAAAGATATGAGAGATGGTCTTCTAGATCGTCTGAGGCTCGCAAGTCTACTTCGCTACGATGTGTAGAAAAAAATCACAAATCAAGAGAAGAAATTGCAGAAGATTGATGATCAGTGGAGAATTGAAGCCTTGTTTTTGCTGTGGCGAATCTGATAGAGAGACCTACATAAAACTTGGAAGGTGGATCCGTCACAATGTTAGAAAATATCATTGTTACAGTGAGTTCAACTTTTTTCCAGCAATGACACTCCAGTGAATTGCTGTTGACCGATGTTCTTGCATCTATCCGTTTGCCAAAATAGTAAAGAGTATTAATTCGGAATCATATTAGCCTGATTTTTCATATCGTGTTTCAGGTAGAAGAGAGATAGTTAAAATTGTTGCCGCATACCTGGACAGTTTGACGGTAAATTAGCATCATCTCTCAACATCTTCGAACTTGATATTTGCTATATTGCTATCCAAATTGCGGCTACCTGCAATTTTTATACGAGCTAGTACAATATTAGTACAATAACTGCAATATTCCATATCATGTTTCTTTTTACCTTGTACTTTTGACTGAAATTCATTGATCACTATGTTTCGATCCAATCTCATTTATTCTTAGCAAATAACTTTATTTGGTCCAGTATTCAGTAGCATAGATTATAAGGACCAGTTGAAGATATTAATTTTTTTGTTTGTCAGTATTTATTTTTTTTAATTAGTTTATCGTTCCAGTGTTCAGTGATGAAGATTGTAAGGACGAGTTGGAGATTTTTTATTTTTTTATTTTTCACTCATTGTTGCTACTCACTCATCTTCCTCTCATCTCAATGATGCCAGCGACAGAACTTCGTTAGTGATGTACATTTCTTGCAGTATGTGATGTGTATAATCACACTGAAATGTAAATAAATCTTAAATAGCCACCTAGTCATAAAAACATTATGTCCCAACTATGTTATTGTTCTGAAGCGTACGTGTGTGAAATTTATCGATGCATTAAACTATTTCATCTATGAAATTGAATTAGTCATTTGATCTACCTATCGCCAGTTGGAGATTCACCAGAGCTCAAGAACGGTACACGAATGGTAATTCTAGGCTCTTGTTCAACACAGGTTCTTACAAGATTTGTAATGAATGATGGGGAAAAATAGAAGTCAATTTGTTCATATCGTCACATGTAATCTAGACGTTTTGTCAGACTAGCATACTTTTATTGACCCACTTGCCAAGATTGCAATTGTGCTTTCGATGCGCACACAATTAGTTATGATTGATCGGCGGATAAATTGTGAATTATTTTCAAACAGTGCACTGTTTATTGGATTTACAACAAAATAAACTATTACCTAGGTACATAATAAGTTTTCAAGGGACTACGAGTCCCTTACCAACCATGGAATGTGTCATCGAGATATCTTCCTTTCTAACACATTGAAAATACTCAGCTTGCATTGCAAACCCAATTTCGAGTTTCTTGCATTACGTGTAAAATGGCACTAAATTTTTTGTATGTAAATAAATAAACATGAATTTATTATTTCAATTCAAATAATAACATAATTATTTACCATTTCACTGGCCCCAAAGGCCTCAGTCCACAAGACTCGCCTTCATATCACAAAATATACAGTTTAGCCAGGTTCCAACATTATATATAGATCAGATACGTCTATGAATTACCTTTTCTTTTTACATAATCATACATAATGGTTTTCTTTGCATAACCCGTGCGTCTGTACATAAACAATACATTAATATTGTTTTAAGCTATATGCATCTCTTTAAAATTGAGACAACGATAAAAATTACAACAAAACGTATATTACATTATTCAAATTTATATCATCAACAGGACCGGTAAATTTCTATCTTTTTACATAACAGAGTAAGATGAGCTATTCATACGCAGCTGCTCACAAAGCCCTAGTTGAATACTTCGAGACAAGCTTTGTTAATTTTTAACTGGTCTATAGCTAGGCTACCATATTATGCAATGTAATGAACAAAATCTACAACGTTGGTTAAAGTTATGAGACATTTCAGTTGCTTTCAGTAAAAAAACAAATCATATAAAACATGAGAAAAATTGTTAGTGCTATAGGCCTGGACACGATCTTTTCATTATTGCCTGATTAAGGGCTGCTATCATCACATTGGTATGACTTTTCAATAAATAAGGTGAATTATTCTACTTAAACATAATTCATTAGTATACTTCTTTAGACCTTCTTCAGCATCGGCAAATGCAACACCTCTGGTAGTTCGATCATTTCGAGCCGAATGTTCGAAGGCTTAAATGGAAATCTCACGGCATACGTGAATTTGAGATCCATTAGAAGCTGTAAGCAATTACGAATTTAGTAATCATGTACATTAATATTGGTTTTTGTTCGAGTGTTCAATTTCATGACCGTCTAAATCGCAGAAATTTACTTCATTTGAATGTGAAAAACTGTAACATGATGATAGAAGAGATATTGTTTAGTGGATTGCCAAAAATATACCTGATCATTCTTCTCCCCACGTTCTTCAAGTTTAGTCTGCACCTTCTTGATGAAAGAAACTGGAACTCTAGTCTCATAATCATCTGCTGGGGTGTATAGATTCAGAATCTTCACGATTTGATTTGCAGTTAAATTATTGCACATTTCACAGACTGAGTTAACGTCGTCGTCTGACTTTCGAGCCTGTAGGAGTTGAGCTGCTTGAATAATTGGTTGGAGTGCTTCAGCTGCTGGCCAAAGGCGCTGATCTTTTGCCCATTGCTCAATAAAACTCAAGTTATACCTACAAAGATGATGAATCAAATAGTGAATGGTTGAATTTGATCGGCATTCCAATTTTTCGATTGTCGTATCTCTCAAGGTGAGAAGCAAGCTAATTGGAAGTGGATCTTAAGCAATATTTACCTTATTTGCATCCCTTTAGTCCATTGACAAAGTTCATTTCTGAGTAAAAGACTGTTGAGAGCAACAGCACACATGAAATAGAAGAGTTGCTTGAAAATTTGGACAACTATTTCAGGGTCGACACCATGATATTGCAACGTTTTGTGAACCGCGTTCAACTCGGATAAGAGTTTATCTAATTTCTGCTGTGTCGACTCAGGCTGTTCACCAACTGATGAAGATCGTGCCCTTCCGTGCATGTTCGAACTGAGACCAGTAATTGCTTCATGTTCCAAAAGTGCAGGAACTGTCAGTGCCTGTATACGTTCCTTCAAGTGGGTCATAATGTTAGTGAATATCCACAGTGCTATGTTACTGAGAACTACTCTGTACTCAGAGAGATCGAAATTTCTCAGACATTGATCATTTTGTCTCGGAGTATTCTCAATCTGGAAAGGCTTATCACCGGAATACTGTTTCATGTTATGAAGAAGTCTCAACGTATTGCTGAGCCAGAGTACGGAAGAGTCGAAGTCGTCTCGTTTTTTGATGACTCGTTTTACTGCATTTAGGTACCCCGTTAATAAAGTCCGAACCTTGTCGTCGTCATTAACGAAATCGGTGTGTCTTATGCACATGAAGATAATGTATGCTGGTAGACCCGGTAGTAGAGTCACAGCGACACGGGGCTTCAATTCTGTGAGCATAAGTAACCAGATAATCAGAAACAAGGGCAATCTAACTTGATGGAGTATTTTTTAATGATCGATTAAAAACTGGATCGAATATTTTTATTAATGATGGTTGTTTGCTAATTGTTTCGCCGTAAAGTAGAATGGAACAGCGATTCCGCAGTTTGGATGAAAATTTATTGATTTAGTAAATTGCTTACCGAAAACGAGATGGCGAATAATAACATTAATATCTTCTTTTCTGAATTCGAACATTCCTTCATAATCCCTCTCTTTCTTTCGAACGACTGGCATATTGCGTCCACTTTCGGTTGTCGGTCCAGAAACAGTAGTTGCAGTATTACCCGTTTCTGCACTATCAGGTACTAAAGACAATAATTCAACTATAAGTATTCTGTGAATGCTGTAAAATAGAAACTACAACAACCGGACATTAGAAGCCAAAAATTATGGCAGAACCCCACATGAATCGTTGAGATACTTTCAACAATTGAACCTTAACTCCAATACTGACAAGTTGTCAGTGTTCCACGACTGATTTGAAACCTTTTTTTCATCAAGATCTCGAAACATGTTGATTGATTGTTGTAAAATTGAGATGTATAAAATTTACTCTTATATCAAGCTTATCACTAAAACACATTATCACTCTGCAGCAATTTGCAGTAATCTTCAAATCACTGAGTTAGTCACGTAAAATTTTATGATGAGGTAATGTTCATTCAACTGATCTACCCTTCATACAGCATATACTAGGCTTACGGAGCTGTTTAACAAAAATATAATGGGTGCAAACTATAAGATTTGGTTATCACTGGAAGACGAGTTTCGTTATCATGTCATACATGAGTACATCAAAGAGAAAGCTCCACTCACCAGCATCTTTAGAGATGTAAAATCGATCTCTACTGTCTTTACTGTCCTTAAAATCATCTCCCTCGTCTTTGCAAGCAATAGGAAAGTAATTTTGTCGTATTGAATATTTCCAACATTAAGTCAAAAAATGGATTATGAATACAGTATACTCACAACCAGCGTCTTTAAGACGTTTAGCAAGAATCTTGCATTGCTTTTTGAATCTCCTGCACTCTTCTGAAATCTGGTCGTATTTTTCTTGCAAGTCCTGAGGAAAATATGATCATCATGATAATAATACGCCTTGTAAAAATTTTTTATAGCTTAAAGACGTCAGTTTATCTACAAGGAAATACTAATCCCAGAATCATGTTATTCCTTTGTGCGTACCAAATTTTCTGACGTTAATCTAGCGATTTCATGTTGCATGAACGCTTCGGTCTGCGTTTGAGGTGACCTGCTGAGATTCACGGAAAGCAGTTTTTGTTGGAGTTGGATTTCATCTTGCAGTCTATCAATTTCGGCACACCATTCATCTCTCTGAGATCTCCAGCATTTCTCAGTGGCTTGAAGTTCATCTTCCAGTTGTCTGGCGTTCAGAATAAAAAGGTATTCAGAAATTGCTGGTGTCACAGTATTGATTGGCGGGTATCAATACTTGCGTAAACCATACAAAATCGAAGATTTGTTGTTCGGTTTGACAACGTCTTGAAATATATACGTTGTTGAAAATTACGAGGTTTCATAATTTGAATGTTTTTACTATTCAACGAACAACATAATCTTGTGTTATGAGTGTAAGTGTAGCTGAATGGAATATCATTTTGCGTTGGTTGCAACATTCAATTTCCATTGTTCATTGTTAATATAAAGCAATGTAAAATTTGTGCAGCAACAAACAGAAATGGGTTCTCGTGAGTGCTAATCGTATACTCAACTCACTCTCTGGAAGATTTTCGCTTTTTAAGTCTACAGAAAATTGAAAGGCATGCACAAACGACAAAAGAGTCAAGAGTTAATAATAAATTCTTAGCTAGTGGTTTTAGGTCTAGAAAATTTTTCTCGAATAGTTAATGTTACCTGTTTATCTTCTTCTGTGCCTCAAACGCCAACACCAACTCCCCGTCCTCATTAATAATATCGACATCGCGACCGTAGTTAGAACCAAGGCTCTTCATCTTCCGCGTCTGATCAGCTAACACACTATGCAATTGGATGCACTCTTCACGTCTACGTTCCAATTCTTCTTGTAGAACTTCAAATTGATCTGCAACGTCGAGCGACACATGATTCAATGACATGGAATAATCAAATACTACAACGAGAATCCTGGTATTGGTATTGAAACAGATATGGGTACACTGCTTTTGATGCGATTATATCTGGAAATTTACCTTGAGATACACTGGGTAAATGTAAGGCGAGCAGGTAAAGACTTTGATGTTCCGAAATTTACGATAAATTTTTTATTCCTGGCTCAACCGTATAGACAACTTTTTTGACTTGAAAGGCGGGACTAAAGTTGAATCTGATTCCTTACTATACTTTTCTCCCGCATCTTACGAGGAAAAGTAAGTTTGCGGGACAAAAATTGAATTAGCGGGATGAAAAGTAATTTTACTCCCTCAGTGTGGGACGAAAAGTAGTTCAACAAGTTCAAATGCTTGTAATTTTTTCGAATGACAGTAATTAGGAACTATCTAATTTGTGAGACTGGAGGTCGCTAATATCATTCACTTATTTTGTCATCATTCAAGAAATCCGTGGAATAATGTATTGATGCTTACAAGCAGTATAACAACATCTGCCACTTTCACGAGCTATGAAGAAATGGCTCCTTCTCAAAAAGTCTCGTGTTATATGATTGTGATATACACTTGTGTGTATTATATTTGTGTATTATATTATATTTCACTCATACTTTTATAGATGATATGTTTTCCGAATCGGATTACTACAATGATTGAGAAATACGGCTAATTATGTTGTGATACGTTATGATAAATGAAGCTGATAAAGAATTAATCGTTTTTCAGACTTTTCTTAAAATTGGTAAATTGTAGAAAATCATACCCATTAAAGTTCGTGAAGCAGTTGTAGAGTCTGTTTCAGTAACTGCTTTCCTAAGCATGCCGAGGTCTGTCTTGAGTTTTTCGTTTTCCATCTCCAGTTCTTGAAGCTGTAAGATTCCAATATAATGTCAGTACGCAAATTTACGGACAATTTAATTACTTCTTAAGCTTTTTCATTCGACCAAATATTTGAATGTCAAATTTTCATAATAAATACGTTCATGCAATTATAACAATTCAACTATCAGTTGTATAAGCTGCAGATAAGAAAATCTGAGGTGCAGTGATTACCTCAGATACTTTCTGAGGCACGCTTGTAACTCGTATTCATATTATCCTTGCATCACATCAAATCATTTTATACAATTGTAATTTCTAATCAATAACATTTGAAGGAGTCTCACCCTGAAACTATCCTGTGTTCTGGAAGAATCTTCAGATGGTTCTTTCTCAGAGTCTTCTAGCATCCTGATTAGCCTGCCTTTTTCTTTTTCAACATCCTTTAGTTTTTGCTGCAGCTTCAAAACTAGACCAACGTCGATCGGTGGTTGTGTTACGTCTGTAGATCCAGAAGATGATTTGGTGGAATTCAGTTCTCCATCAGGTGGACTATCTGACGGGCGTTGATTCCAGTCGATTGTTTCTACCCGAGAATATGTTGCCGCAGAAGAAGCCGTCGAGCGCACAGATCCGTATCCAAAGTCCTAGATTGAGGTTGCAGAAAATAACAGGACTTTGTTTTAATGATACTTTTCTTCACTATCAGATGAACAATTGTATGACTTGCTACTTCATCATCAATTATGATTGAAGATTGGGGCTCATTATTAATGAATAAAATAGGTATAGAAAATTTGTGGACTGGCAGTGGAAGAGTTCAATAATAGTTGAGGAAATAATCTTACAGTATTTTGATCATCATGCGGAAGATCTGTTGCAACAATTTGACCACTCGAGTTAGAGGCATCACTGAGAGACCTTGAGTGCCCAGGAACATGTTTTGCGAGTTGCTGTTCAATCATTTCGGTATGCTGTTCCAGCTCGTGGAAGTCTTTGAGCAGTTTTTGGTAAGCATCACGATCTTGGTCTTGGTCGAGAAGCAGTAGATCTTTCTCCTGTTCCAATCGATGCTTCAGGATTTCTTCGGCGCCACGTTGGTTGGTCTTCAACTTCTCATTTGCCAATGATAGCTCCGATCTTAATGCCTCATTCTCTGCACGGAGGCGTTCATTGTCTTCGTAACTTTGTCGCATTTCTCTTTCTTTGTCCTAAAAGTGTGTTAATCTTTGTTAATGAGATTCAAAAGGATTCAAAAGGAAAGGCTGCGATTGCTCAGTTTAACAAATTATATCAGAACATGTATCATCAGTTGTCACTAAGTTTTGTTCAATGGTTATACTAACCTGCAGTAAATCCATTTTCTCATCCCTTTCAGATGTCAGAATCTCCTGCAGTTTCTCCAATTCCCGTTCTTTCTCAAGGAAAAGAAGATTCAATTTTTTATTCTCTACGTCTACGGCCTTCAAACCTTCAAGTTTGGATTTCAACTCCAACACTTCTTGCTGCGCCGTCTTGAGATGGTTGATTTCCTTCGTCTGCAAAACGGACAAATTTTTATTGACTTTGGAACAATAAGAAAAACGTTCCACATACTTATGAAAAGGCATGCAATCGTACCATATTTTCAACGTCACAAAAAATTATACAAGGGTATTTGACACAACGTTTTTCAAACATGGTGATTCACTTTAATTATATCTAATTGTGCGTTGATAATAGGGTACGCAATACAGCAGAATTCATACTCACTAGCTCATTAATCTTGTGTTGCATGGATATAATCTTATTCTCGAGTCCCTTGTTGAGCGATTTGACGTGTTCCACACTCCTGGCTTCTGCCTTAAGTCGCTTGAGTTCCTTCTTAGCCAAATACCTTCTTACACATGACTGCACTATTATAATATTGTTCAACTTTTTCTTGTAGGACAATCGAGCGAGATACCCTCTGGCAAACCTTTGAACAACAATAGCTGCTACATTGTCGCGCATCAGCTGATATTTCTTACGAGCCAATAACCCTCTGCCATAAGTCTGCAGGCCTAGAGCAGTTCGTTTCAGACGTAAGTACTGTGTCTTCTTCACCCAGCCTCTGACACAAGCTTGTATCTTAATCGAAGCTCTCTCTCGACGTACAGCCTGTGCTCTCTTCCTAGCAAGATACCCTCTGGAGTACCTTTGTATGCCCAAAATCGACTTCCGCATTTTGTGATAGCGTTTTCTACACAAGAACCCACGTACAGCTGTTTGTATGATGACACAGGCGTCCTTCTGCCGGTCGCCACGAAGCTTTTCTAGATAGGCCACTTGCCCAGCTCTGAACAGTACTTTGGTCTTTCCAAACTTGAACTTGTCCTCGTCTTTTATGTAATTGAATAATATCCGCCGACAGGTAATCTTGAGATCGTCTCTATCAATCTCCCTAAACTTGCAGAGACAACGATACCTCTGAAAGAAATCACCATACGTTCTCTGGGTTGGGAATCCAGCTGCTGATATTCGAATTGTTTCCAGCACACCACAGGCTCTCAACTGCTGAACTGCTCTTTCAGGATTGTAGGCGAAGGACTCCTTTGTGTCATTTGGCTTTATGCAACGGACGTAGTGCGGTGTTGTCGCATTCAACGTCGCCATTAACATGTTCAGCGAATCCCGGAATTGGGAGCCAACCTTTTGGGGGTCGAGAAAATTTGATCCGTTAGCGCTGTAAATTGTTATCTCGATTCCATGTGCATATTAAATTTTCACGGCAAATGACAAATTATACTTCAACAAATTTATTGGTAATTGAAATAGATATTCAACCGTAATGATCATGCAGTAATGCTTACGCAAATGAATTATTCAATTTGAGAAGGATCTCTTGGATCGTAATGTGTGAGGTAGAAATGAGTAGATAATTGCACTTACCGTTTTCTTATTCTGTTTCGTTGAGCTGGGAGCTGGTTTTTGGGCAGATATTTTGACTTTGACGTTGGGTACCCCGAGTTTTTGGTCATCGCCACTGAAGAGCTTCTTTAATAATTTATTCTGCAAATCAATCCACCGCAAATTGTTGAATCGTTGGAGCATGTTGAAGATTTTTTTGAGTGTATAGTAGATATGAAGATGTCGTTGAATTCATAACTCTATTAATTTAGTTAATTAAATTAATCACGAAATACCAAACAGCCGGTGTACTTACGCTTCCATCTCTGAGCACATCAATCTGCTCCTCAATTACGGTGTCCCGATTCTTTTCCAAAAATCCTGCGGTTTCATATTGGACTCGATCAGCGAAGTGATTGATGAGAAACGCGGTGGTACCAAATCTAGGTTTATCAAAATGCTTGGATTTTCCACATTTCGAGTACAACTTCTCTGCCCACGAATTGTCCGAACCTTTTGGCATCTGGGTTAGCCAATTTCATGAGATAAGGAGTGGAGAGAAAATAAATATTTTTATCCAGCTTTGGGAGAGAGCGTATATGATAACGAGAAAAGTATTTTCAATTTCTTACCCTGCATTCTTCATCGAGGAGATCCAGAATCCCCAATTTAGTTTCAATGAGATCAATGCAAGGTTGATTGTCGTAAAAATCGATGAATGTCCACTCGATCTCTTCTTTCAAATACTCTTCCTGTTCGAGTTTGAATACGTGTTGGTTGAATTGTTGTTGAAGTTTCTCATTAGCGTAATTAATACAGAATTGTTCGAACGAGTTGATTTCAAATGTTTCAAAACCGTAAATATCCAAGACCCCGATGAAACACTGGGTTTTGTTCTGCGACTGCAGTGAATTATTGATCCCAGCAACAATCCAGTTAAATAATTCGGCGTAGATATGTTTTGCCAGGGCGTCCCGAGCGCCGGTTGCTTGCTCGACGTTCATCGGTTTTAAAAAAACTTCTCGCATCGAAACAATCTTTCTATGGCACAACCATTTCCGCATTGCGCTCACATCAATCCCCAACAGCTCCGAAATGATAAGGAGGTGTCGATCTGAAGGCTGTATTCCAAAAAAACAGACAAATGAGTGAATAAGAAAAACGGTGGAAGTCCGTTAGTTTATTGAACATAGATTTCTTTAAAATCTCTTCAAATGTTCGCAGGGAAAAAAGCAACGGGCACTCACGGAAATCGTGCTCCCTTCTGTGTCATCATTTTGCGACACTTCACAGTTCATGAAATTTAAATTTCCTAAGTGCAATATGGCAGCTAAAATTCGTAGCATATCGTCCTGTTGTCGGGACGAAAAACCCAACATTGTTAGGGCTGTAATAGTGTCGTCGAAGGACTTAGCGTCGTTAATTCCTTCAATTTTCGGGTTTTTTCCTTGATTCAAATAATGGAAATCGTCTTGATTTTCCAAGTGCAAATAGGGCAACTGATTCCGAGATCCACACATTTGGTAAAATATGTGGTAATTTCTTTCTTCGTTCGCCTGTAGCAGATAGATAATTTAAAATAAATTCCGTACTCTTTTACCGAATTCCTACTATTTTACGTTAAGAACTTAAGATTCAGATTACAATAATTGAAAAGTTCGAGGAGAGAATTCATTCAGAGGTCTACTATTATTGACTTCTTTTAAATCTTAATACAAGTATCTCTTGAGTATAAGCTTCTTACTTTTTCCCTCTATAATTTTAATTTCTCGCATTATCGAACTTACTTGAAACACAACCCTCGATTTCTCTAGCAGATACGTCCTCATGCTAGCCCCAGTGATGTGATAATTTTTGTTGAACTGAATTTCGATGAACTTTCCAAATCTTGACGAATTATCATTTCTCGTAGTCTTCGCGTTACCGATTGCTTCCATAATGGGTGACGAAGCCAGTACTTTTTTCTCAACTTGAGTTTCCGTCGACGAAGAACCACCCACCGTTGCAAAATAACGCATTGCATATTTTGCAGATACTGTTTTACCGGCTCCGGATTCTCCCGATACGATGATCGATTGATCGTGCGTTTCTCTAAAAATTAATGTGAACAAATAATTTTTTTTTAAAAAGTTCAGAAGATCACAGGTGATGACAACATCAATCTATTGACATTATGCCGATTGAAAGAGAGGCTGCAACATTTTCAATATAATTGCAAGCTGTTGTTCGTAATATTTCTCTCTAATCACCTCTCCAGTTTGGTGTAGGCCTCCTCCGCGACCGCAAAAATGTGTGGTTCAAGATCACCCATGGCCTGACCCCGGTAGGCCCAAATGGTGTCATTCCCATATATCGGCAATTCATTGTAAGGATTGAAAGCGACGAGAACGATGCCGCAATAGGTGTAGATACAATGCCTTTGAAATCTGACTTGTAAGTTGTATAGAACAGCTGGTTCATGCAGAAACGACAGAGACGTAAGATTGTTTTCTCCGATAAGAATATCTGGGTTTCTCAGCGGTGGTAGATCAGTGTCGGATTTTATTTCAAGAACTTTTGTTTGATTAGAATCTTCTGTTTTAACTTGTAGCTTCGAAGCGCCCGCCTTGTAATCCTCCAGAAGCACTGCACCTTCCCAAACTTTTTCCTGGTGCGGCACCCATACTCTACTGTTCTGGAACCAAAGTAAACGTTCATCAACCTATTTGACAACTCCTTTCTATAATCGTAATAATAATCTTTTCGAAAAAGGGGCCTCATGGTACAATCGCCAAGGCGAACTACGGTGACGTAGGAGATCATAAATTTACCCATCAAAATGCAGCAGTTCCAAAATCGTTGCAATTTGAAATTGAGTCGACAACGACCGGAGCCTATACTCGATTGATCAAGCCTGTGACTGACAGAATGTGTAGACGAGTAGTGGAACTTGATAATAGAATCACGATTGTTATCACGTAATAGATAACAATACGGTTGGTATGACGTTATAGAATAAAATAGCGCGGAGTCTCCTCTGCAGCAGAATAAGAAAGAAGTTTCAACTCGTGTCACGCGTGAATTTAAATTATTTTTCAAAACAACATGAAGTTGCATTTTGCTACATGCAATTCAGAGGATCGCGGAGACTTTAAGCATGCATTTTAACAGTCAGAAAGTGTATTAAAAAAAAAGCAAACGGTACGCGAACGCGGAGTCGGAACGAACCACACAAAAGGACGAAGACAAACCCTCTTGTCAGTTTCGTGACTCGAATCCTCTTATTTTCGCATTCGGGGTCGCATCCCTCATCGGAAAGATTTTTAAGTTTCCAAGAAACAAGCCGAAGCTGGTTGACGTACTCGAATTTACGTTTAAAATTATCTCGCAGACTTTCTATTGGGCAAAATTCTTAATGAATCTACGTAATAGGTCAATCGGTCAATTTAAATTTAGTCGTGGGTTAGACTCCTAGATTACGATAGACCTCATGAATAATATTCGATGTGACTAATTTTACGTGTATAGGGTCGTATAAGAATCGTCACATACATGTCGCTTTCTAAATTATTAGTTAATGCCATTTAGAATTTAGAATCTGGTATGCCTGAAAGGGTACAGAAAAATGAATAATGGATATATGATCAAACATAAGTGTGGTTCTTGGCAAAACTTTTAAAGAGCGAAGCAAAAGAAAAATTTTCCATCAACTGAAAGGGAAAAAAAATTTCGAAACTCATCATCCAGCAGAAGATAATTGAAGTCGGACGTACCGAAAGAAAGTTCCATCATTGGTTGATACCAGCATTCTTTCGTAGAATATTCGTAAATGTGTTCTTTGTTTTCTAAAAGCAACCAACACAACTTACGCGTGAAACTAAATCAAATTTTTCAGTACGCACTTTATACATACAACATCGAGCATTGCAATGAAGAAAAAAAATCAATAAGAAATCAATGTTCAGTTCCAATTTAATTTTAACTAATCAATACACTATAATTGCATTTAGTGAAGTTTATTTGGTAGTACAGGTCAATGTTGTCAAAAAACACAAATGGATGGCTGATGATGATTCCGGAAATACGGTTTGACTGAACTGATGTTTGTTTTATCAGCGTACAGTTATCACCGCAGGCGGTTCCTGTTATCAATCATTTCTGCACGAGTATCGTGATACATTCACGTATCTATGCGTAAGCGTTGTACTATTTGAAGTAATGTTCGTTGTTATATTAGGATTATATAATTCAAGTATACAAATACGTATACTTGGTTTTTTATTTGTTAGTTACAATCTACCATTGATTCCGATATATACATATATGTATAATGCGATACATTGACGAATTAATTGATCCACCAATTTTAGATAGAAACGTCATGCGAGTACGAAGACAGAAGGGAATGTCTGCAGAGAATGTTGAAGTAATGTTGAAAGTTTCGAACTAATTCCCATTGGAGAAGGCGATCGACCTTTAGGCAGCCATTAACAAAAAATGAACTCCCACGCTGGCTTTGAGTAGTACTGTGAAAATATCTCAAGATATTGTACGTGTACCTAGATCTCACCTGCGATAAACCGTGTATCGTCGAATTTATATTACTGACTTTTAAATTGCAGGTGAATTACTGCTTTTGTTCTAGAACCACCCATGAAATATACTGCGCACGGAAAAAGTATTGTGAAAACCAACTCCGTGTGCAGTTCAGATCTCGCTAAATATGTAGCATATTCGGAGAATGCTTGTCGAAGGACCTCGATAAAGAGAATGTTCGACATGAATGACGCATCGGGTAAATAAAATTTATTGTTAGCGAAATATAATCAGACCGGTGGCGGATGCCTTATCAGTGAGTACATTGATCGTCAGCTGGGATGTGAAACGTTCAGTACGATAATGCCAAGGCCGTTCAGACGAGTGAAGACTAGATTTCTGGCTCGCAATCCAGAAACTTTGGGACCAAACGGAAGGATACAGGTCGAAGATGAACGAGGTCATCCGAGTGCAGGTGAGAAATTGTATTCTATCTAACGTATCATGATTTGGTCGTGAAAAAGATACTCCCATATGAAAATCAAGGCATTGCTTTTGGCTTATAATCACGTCTGCCATTGGCCTACGCAATAATGCGGAGCGGCCGACCTCGAGTTACTAGCTGCTGACCTGACCAGCTCGGTAAAAACCGATACGGTCCCGTCTCTTCGTAAAATCGCGGTTAGCTTAGCAGGTAGGTATAAAGTAGGCACCAAAGGCTACGCCATCGGCGAAGGTATAATATCCGCGTTTCTACGATCAATTCCTTTCTCCATTCAAACATTCGAGCGCTCTACCGAGTCTCAATTTCATATTGTCCTTCCCACCGCGTAGTGTTTTGTACGCAAAACTGAATAACCAAAACTCTCAACTCTCTAGACGTGATCCGGCATACCGGAATTGTACGTTATTTGTTTTTTTCTTTGTTTTTTTGCTTCAGAAGTGCTATAAACGCTGTTCCCAAACTTCACGGACTCTGAAATCTATCAGCTTCTACATCGGCTGAATTATCGAAGCTGCCTTTTGCGGTGGACATTCCGATTTTACATCGGCATCATTTCTTTCAAAAGAGACGTGTGTTGAAATTTGAATAAGCGATCAATCGTTTTGCAGTATTACCTATATGCGGTGAAAGGGGAATGAGATCAGAAGATCTTCCCGATCGAATATGATATTATCGCAGCAAGCGCAGCTGAATCAAAAGTAAAGGTGTATATAACGGTAACTCGGTGCGCAAACCGATCTAGCTAACTTTGCAATTGTTCCTCCGGCGTTCGGATAATTCGTTTACGTGGCCACACTGTATCACGGCTGTGCCGATCTCGCGATTTTTCCGGCTTTGCGTGGAGCACGCCTCACCGCTGCAAAAGCCACAGAGTTCTATCCTGTGCAGCCGCAATAATTTCCAACTCGAGATAAGCCAGGAAAGTCATACTTTTAACTGACAGTCAGCTGCATGGAAGGATCAGCGAAATACTTCCAGCGTTACTTATTCATACAGTGTACAGGATATTCAGCGAAATGTCACGGGTAAAACCTTTGCAGAGAAATTATACGATTTTTCGTAATCAAGGGACGAAGTTGAACACGGTATGCCGAAATGCACACTGCTGCAGAACACAACGTCGAGTGAAATATGATTTCGAAATACTTTTCGAAACCACGAATATATATGTGCCTTTCAATCGATGAGTTGTCCGGCTGATTCTTTTGAAATTGATCTCGTGAGTACGATCGTCAATGATTTCGTCGTCGTCAACGAGAAGGCTTTAATTGCGAGGATCTTTTGTTCCCGGTTGCAACTTCGGTGCTTGTCACCAGCAACGGATGCAGCGATCTGAACTTACTTATTCCGCATTCATCAAAAACCGGTCACATGTCTGTCTATATTATTTATCTTCATCACGGCGACAATGAAATTCCGCTCGCACAATTCGACAATGCAGAGTATTCACAGAGCATTCGATACACCTTCATTGATATTGTTCGCCTACGCCGTCGCGTTGTCAAGCACCATTCCACTCTGTCTAACGGTCAAACGTGTCGCAATTCACGCTCCGATCCATACGATGGAAATATCACTATGATTTCCATTGAGATTTTCTCTACGCTCGCAGAGTTGAAGTTCTCAATAACGTCACGATGCAGGATACTTCGGGTACTACGCTATATGTGCATACGTATGTCGTATCGGCTTCTCTTTCGAAAACAATTTCTCCAATGTTCAAAACATTTTTTTTTTTTTTCTTTTTTTCCAGCAGGTAGTTCAAAACATTGAAAATTATATTGTACAGTTATAGGCGCACGTTATATCCAGACACCTTGAGTGGCTTCTTGGCTCTATGGATGGCTGGTTGGACTGGTATTGAGTATTCTTCTACGACTGGTACACCGCGCAACGAGAGTCGACCTCCTGCGAAACTCTACACATATATACTAATTTTACTGGTTGCGGCTATTGCTTGAGCTCATGTCAAAACATAAACCCGGAGACGTTTCACTGTCATCTATGCTATCATGAAATACACATGTACGTAGGTTAGTGATCGGTTTAATTTTTGCTCTTTTCAAGCATCAAGTGCTTTGTGATTCGTATTTTATTTCTTTCGTTCGTTCGTACGAGTGCGCTGTTGAATGTTATGCAAATCATCAGGTCGACCCCGAAAGCTTTCATTTCATTTTTTTTCTCACTCTATCGATTTGGCTATACGTTGCTCAATTTTGACAATTGAAATTTTCTCGTTTTACTTTCATTGAAAAAATCGTGCAACCAAACACGGAAAGTAAAAATGTCGTTGTTTTGCGAATTGTACCAAATTAAACTGACATTGTATAAAGAGAGCATTTTTGTGTTTTTTCCACCTTTTAACCGCGCCACATTTCGTCATTAATTCTTCTCTCATTTCTTAGTGGTTACCGAATATATTGCTTGTGTCCTAATCATAGGAACGTTTTCAAGTAGAATTCTGATCGCACGAACGCCCGTTAAAACGCATGAGCACAGTTGAACGTTCAACGGTCCTTTGCTCGAAAAGTACCGTTGGTAAACAAAAAAAAAAACAAAAAAATCCTATGATTAATCGAACACCAGGAAATTCCCAAGATTTTTCAGGGGTTTTGCGGTAGCCAAGATTACGCATCGTAGTGTTAAATCGGGAATTTAAGGATGTCTGATTCACGGTGGGTAGACTTTTGCTGTAAAAGGAAAAAACAAAATCAAGCTGAGGTGATTAAATCTTTTCCTTTTTTTTTTTTTTCTTCAAAACTTCAGCTCCCAGGATTACGTAGAGATTCGCACATACTCGAGACGCGCTTAATAAACCTCAAAGCAGGTATGACATGTTCGCAGACTCGTATACTTGGAGAATCGTATTCCGTCACTGAAGAAACGTAAAAGGCTTCGGTAAACTGTGTTACTGTACTGTGCTTTGCCGTTTTAGAAAGGATCATCAGCTGACGAAACGAGTGGATAATACCGCACGATCTGCGACGAGATATTTATGCAAGAATTAAGTGTAGAAGCACTTCTACTTTCTGCAGTTCACAAAATACCGAGATATGTATATACACGGTTGAATTTCAATAATTTAGTCTGCTTTGAAACTCACTCTCAATATTACAAGTAAATCTATCAACGAGTAGATGAACAGCTTTTAACGTTTTCACTTGTTTTTTTTTTTTTTTTTTTTTTTTTTTTTTTGTCAAACGAACCGATCTCCGAAAAGTTTCTAGAGTGTCGGGGCAACGTTTTCTGCGATGAGGCACGAACACGAGTGCTTGTAATTGTACAATGATTCCGACTCGTCTTGGCTAATAACGATAATTGTGCCTATGTGACCGATGCATGTGTATATCAATATTATGCGAAGAGATGACTGTAAGCGCTACGGTATTACGTGAACGTGTGCGGATATGTATCACGAGCTGCGAATATGCGCGGGAATAGTCGTAAGGTTTCGTATAATGCTTCGTACCTATCGGCACCTCCAATAAAACCTATACCACTGGAAGTGGCATCTGTCGAAAACACGATTCGTGCGCTGATAAGGTCGCGAATAGGGTCGGGTTCTCGACCCGGAGGTCACTTTCATCCGTTCGTGCGGACCGGAAATAAGCGGGGCTTTTCGAGATCCGATCTACCGCCCAGCGATGGTTTTTTAACATTAATAAACAGCGTCCGACCGGCTATAACATTTGCAGTGATAAGAATATTTCTGCGTTTCATGGGATTCTCGTCAAGTTGTACGTACGTAGAGTGAAAAATGAAGTTTTCAGAGAATTGATAAGAATGAAAACTCCGTCGAAAAACTCGGAGCACCTCGATGCGAGCGAAAATCGGCTATGGCACGAAGCTACGTCGAATCAAGCCGTATAAAAATGTGTGCTCAGTGAGTCGTCGAGCTAAAATGGGTCGTCAAGGGTGTAAAACTGGATATAGGGGGAATCGCCGGCCAACTTCGTGAATCGTCAATGGATTATGATAAATCAATGCCGATATCGCACGAACTGGCAAAGTCTCAGATCGAACGGCGCTACAGTACGTGCGGATCAGTACACAACGGAGAAATTAGAAATTGGAAGTTCATAAAATGATCACGACGTTCGGGCACCGATTAGAATCGATTGAATCCGACAAGATGACCTTAGAGCACACTTTAATTTCAACAGATGCGAACACATCAAGTTTCGCAGAATTTATAGTTGACGATTTTCGAATAGCTATGATTCTTCCTTTCCTGAATTCTCGCGAGCACTTTCCACGGCTGCCCTGCGCAGTTACACCTGTTTTAAACCGCGGTGTAATAATTCAAGGGATATTCTCTTATCCCAGAGTTCTTGCTCGTCGGTTTATTTACGGCGCTTGAACCTTATACATTATCTAGTTCGATAATACCGTGGACAATAAAAGCGGTCCGACACACCTTGAATAAAGTTTTACTCGTTCAAAAGTACGTGCACACAGCTACCATAGCCAACGACAAACCGCTTCGCTGGCGTGTAACGGTAAGTGACGTAATCCTGGGTAGGTTATTTGCTATTCAGACTGAGTCCAATTTGAACTTTAGACCGTCGAGACGATTCGTAACGCACTCACCTGCGTTAATTTGAGAAAATCACAAAAAAAAAAATACCGTTTTTTCATCTGTTATTTCATACCGATGGGAACGAACGCGCCGCGGACCTCCGGTCTAACGCCTCTGCGAGATGAGAGAAAATTATTTTTCAAAAAATAGGAATCAAGTGTGTTGCCCTATTACGTAATCGCGTATAATACGTTGGTCGAACAAGTCGTGAACGACGAAGCATGGCGAAGATTAGAAGAAATTAGATAAACGGAATTACGAATCTGATATTTCGTTGTCCGCGGATATCCGTGAAAAAAAAAAAACAAACCCTAAATCGATTTATAAACCTGGTACCCAACTGAAACAACGCACTGTACATTAAATAAAACGTTCACTTAATTCGTATTATATTATTCTGACGCGTGCATACAACGCGTACCAAAAGTACCTATGCCGACGCAACGCACGCGTTTTATTCTCACGTGTAAATCAACTGATTAAATCTTAACCGCGCCAAGTGCTAATGTGCAGGAGTAATTAACGATGAGGCCTTTACATGTACGTTTTATCGCATCGCGCTTGTGTGAAGCAGCGCATTTCCACCGATATGCTCGTAAAACGTTTGCCGAATAAAAAAAAAGGATTTTCCCTTTTCTCGACCCGCGGTGAACCTGAAATTTCGCCGCGCAGTCGAACAACTTCACCTACTTCAACTCGTTATGACAAATCGGTTGAGGACTTGAAAATAAAAAAAAAAAAAAAAAAAAAATGCAATCGAGCTCGTCTCCCGTAGTCAATCGCTTCACGCGTGGTAGAGCAGCGAATTAGCATACAATGTAAAAACCAGACCAGTTTGCTGTCGATAATTATCCTCCACGCACTGTCCATGTACGTAAACTAGTAAACGTGAATTGTCGAGTAAAACGGGAAACGAAATTATGATTACATCCAACGAGAAACTCATGCTTTCTCCGTACCGCAATTCTTAAATCATTATAATCATGATAATGGAGCTTTCGCCCGCGGAGAGATTGAGCGGGATGTTCAAGCATAGGTATAGTAGCGGATGTTGTTCACCGTCGTTCGGTTCTGAATTGTGCTGGCAGCTACGTAATGTAATCCGTAGACTAACAATAAGTCGAGATGTTCACCATATTACCACCGTTCGTTAAATAAATCGTTCCGCGAAATAAATCGATCGGTGCCGGACGAAGCAAACGGAACGATACAGCCGCAGCGTGCTCCTAATATTTCGTACTTCGCTGGCGAACGTGATGGATAAAATTCATCGAAGAATTATATCAGCGGAGCAAACGCTGCTGCGGTCTGCGGGGGAGTGAGAATGAATAGATGAGTAGCGATACGATGCAGATAGATACAGTTTGAGAACGGTTCTCAAGCTTTCTACGCTGTACGCACACCGGTAGGTGCCAACATAATCCGGTGTGTCGGTAATACATACGACGACATAGTATATATGATTCATAGTAATTACAATCAGCTACGAGGTAGGTATATAACATACGTGTGTACAAACCTATCTTCCGCATAAAAAGCAAACGCACGTGAATTCCCACGGTGCAGATTTCGTCGACCCGCTCGCTATCCGCAAGGATCGTTAACCTACGTATTCTCGATATTTACGCATAGTAAATCGAGGGGATTATTCGGTGCGGCCGTTTTTTTCGAATTTTTCCGGGGATCGGGGAGAGAAATAGCACGTTTTTTTGCCAAGTAGTGGAGACGTCTTCGATCGATTATTCTTTCGCTCTATTTTACATGTTTCAAGTCTTCCTTGTAACTCATTGTCAGGCGTACTTACACATGCTATGCACGAAGGTGTTCGAACAAACCAAGATCCAATCTACTTTTAACGTCGCCAACTTATACGCCTATTGAGAACACGGTCCTTAATCACACACAACTACAACGCGAGTCACAAAGATCCATTCGATCAACATATCTTATCTAATCATTTCACAATTGTAGTGTGAAAATTCGCGAGCTCGGTACCCCCAGAGAAGAGCCACCTCTTTCCTGTTCAGTGAAAACTTCGATCACCGCCGAAATAAAATAACTTTGAAAGATTTTTTCCCCGAGCGCGAATCAAACGTACACGCGATACGAGATATCGATATAGGAATCCATTCCGTTCGCGTGAGAACGAACTTGAAGGCATATCGGTCAAGAATTTGAGTCAAGCAGCTGAGCGTATCTTAGCTCTAGACGAACACTATGGCCATGCCTTGGTACCTTCGCGATGGTTGTCCAATAAATTTTGTTCCAACGTTTTACACACCGCTACGGTTCGGAAGAGCCGCGCGCTGATGCGCTGTACATTTCATTAGGTAGTTTTCACGGTGAGTACCCTGTATAAACTGTTATATACCCAGCTCATTACTCCTTACAGGATTTATCGCGATGGTGTATAATTAATCGTCATTACCTTATATACCTTACAATTATATGGTCATACATCGCGGTTCAAATACCCTGGTTCGTACGTACGTACATACAACACACCCCACCTGCATCGCGAATGATTCATTTCGTTTGTTTCATTGTCCCTACGTTCTTATATCGAAATTTTGATTCGACGTTGGTTTCTGTTCGGTGCAGCACGCGTATTATTCATCGCGTAAGATATATCTTATCGCGACATACATACGACACAATCGGTCCGCCTTGATATTGTTACAACGAAGTTGCAAAAATATCCGCTCGATACACGCGTACCTTTATATTTGATAAGATGCGCGAGACTATAGCGTACCCACCTGAAGATCGTGGCATGTCGATGAACCGCATTTTAGGGGCTACTTCGTCCCTGAATCAACTTTCGCGGCCATCGACGCATGAAAATAGGGATGACGTCCGCGTGATTTTTCATAAGACTTCAGACACTTTTTGCAGACCAACTGCGACAGGCTTTTGAATTAATTCGGATATTATTTTCTCGGGATATACGCGGTGTAAGTATATCCGGTTTTCATGTGCGACCGCCTTTCGTTCTTGTAGACCACATCAGAAATGAGTCACGATCGAGTGACACTATTATTATAGTTATTGCACGGGTTGAATGATATCGCGGGTAAAAGCTCAAGCGGTACACAGGTATACCGGAGGCATGGTTGCGAATCTGTTTGTGAGTGATTTTAATTAAACATCAAATAGTGGGGCATTATTTACACTTTTCACGTGCGAATTCTTACTGCGACGATGAGAATTACGTATTCCATAATTTACTCGAGCGTGGAATGGCGGTTTATGAACAGCGGTTTATTATACCGCAATAATGATCAACGTGGTTGGCGCAATGCCCCTGCTCCACGGGTTGAATATAATAAGTACTGGAAATGTAGAAATTGAAAGTTCAATTTCATTTATCCTCTCCGAACCACGTAACACGTATAAATTACCGATACGAGACGATTTCTTACACATGGAACCTCTTTTGCTTTTCATCATCACCATCATCAGACGCGTATACAGAGGTTCACGTAACACATTCATACGTCAGATAGAATATTGTGTAGATGTATGATTTTGCAACGTGTGCCATGTGAACTAATAACACGGTTGATTAATTTCATAACCGAATGCACCCGTAATACGAATAAATAGCATTGTACATGCATTATGTTATGTACATTATGTATAATCCTGATCCTGATCGTGCGTGTTATGCATGCCGATGCGATAAGAGATACATAAACCGAACATAAACCGTTTTTAGAGTATCTGTATGATGTAATTAATATGCTTCGGTATCATTAACGAAAGGACATAAGCCGTTGTAGATCGATGTAATAATGCACACGACGAACAAAGTAAATGAGAGACATATCCCGAAAATGAATCGAAGATATTGTAAAAATCCTCCCGTTTGCGCCATTTCGAATGAGATGATCGGAAAATTGTAAAAGCTTCATCGCGACGTATTTGTTCACCAGTGATAGTTGAATTTCTATTTTTCCTGATATATATTTTTGATGCTACGGGCTTTCCTAGTGTCTGAATGTCGTCGCTGCGAGTCTGAAAAAAGCGCAATTAAATACCACAAAAAATCAAAGTGGTAATTCTCTCCATCGCAGCACCGTGGAAATTCTAAATATTTGAATAATATATAAACTCGTTTGCTCTATGTAAATATTCTTGACTACACCTGAGTAGATACTTGTTTCTGCATGAAAAAATTGTCAAGAGTCGCAGAGTTGAGGTCGGTCAAGATTCAGGGCTCGATTCAGGGTTTCGAATTACTGCAGTAAGGGATGCTGCGATGGACGGGTATTCCCGTTTGTCATCCTCGATGATACTGAAGTATTGAAATCACTTGATCGTCATCAGATTTGTGAATTATAATCATTCTTACTGAATTTTTCAAATCCTTGAAAATGCTGAAGGATGACAAATGAATGGCGCCTCTGCACGATGTTTCGAACACTGAAAAGTGCCTCTATGAAAATCTTTCAAATAGAATCTAGAGCGTCAGTTGCACTTTTGAATAATTAACACGCACGTATTGATGCAGTTTCAATAATAAACTTGGGATGAATCTGGGTTTGCCAGGAAATAGGCTCAGTCGCTCAAGTAGAGATCGATAGTCCGTCCAGCGCGGGCGCCACCCCTGCAACTCGTCGAGGCAACCCTCTGCAGCGGGTATTCAGGGTGCAGATCGAGGTCAAGTTTTCCACCTACACGCACCTCATAACTACGTTTCTATATTTTTTCCCACGAATGTATTTAGTTTGTTTCAGGTCGAAGCTAATGTTTTCAGGTGAAGATCGGTGAGGATCGCATTTGTCCCGAGGATAGATCGTCGTTCGGACTATGCAGAAATTTTCAGACGCGCTACAGGTCGCCTCATTTCGGTTTGCACCTGGAATTTTTTTTCCATTTACCAACAAAGAGGTTCCACGTTCTTAAGGAAGGATCAATTATTGGTCCTAAACTTTAAAATGATTAAAACCAGAACTGTATAACGTGAATAGTCACATTTACTTTATCTGTACGTAAACTAAATAATTATCCGACGAATCTTAGGTGTTGTTCGTAAATCATGCTTTTTTTTTCAATCTTTTGATTTCGATTTTCAGTCACGAAGATCTTCAACTGGGTATGACGCATGTGAAGTCCGAAAGATAAACGGAACGTCACGTACTTTTAGCTTGTCGCCAATAAATACCGGGGTTCCATGAATTCCGTTCAAATTGCACAGAAGAATTTCATTGAATTCCCGTGGGATGAGAAATGAGATTAAATTCATTGGAGACGCGAGGGCCTTACTTTTGAGCACGTGAAGTTTTGAACGTTACATAGACCGCAATTATTGAAATCGAAATAATCTACCCCGAGAATTAGATCGACGATTTTGAACCGACAGACCATCCGACCTTCATCGATGGACACAAAAGGGAAGGTCGTGACGTGTAAACATAGTTGTCGTATCCGTTCGAATGGCATAGTATCAATTGATCTTGAGATAACTTCTCACTACGTATGACAGGATCTATTTTTCTAGCTTCAGCTGCTTTTATATGAAATTCTTCCGGGCAAATTTCTCGGAATCTTGCCTGAAACAATCCATCGAGATCGGAGAGGAACGGTAATAACCCTTCGATCTTGTCTGCAGCCCGCAGCTCTACGTATAAAGCGTGTATGATACGAGTTTGTGCAGCTGTGTAAGCTAGATACCTCGTATTATAGTCACCGTCAGTATATCGGAAATAATATTTGTAACTAGTTTTGCTCGGTGTAACGATACGGAAAAATGTTCCGTGCAAGGTTGCAGTGTTGAGATAAAAAATTGAAGAGGTTAACGATGAAATTTTTTAGCACGAATCAATAACGTTTCCTCGTAAAGAGGAAGCAATGTGCTGACATAGAATAATGGAGTAAAAGTTTTTTCACTCCAGTTTACCTGAATACCCAGTAAAACGAGAGGGTTCGCTTGTACCGAATGGTGATCCAACGATTCAAAGATTTAAATTCCACTTGGTCATTCAATCCTTGAGATCGATCGTAATCCTACTGTTACAAGCACCTCGGAGGACCTATATCGATCGATCAATTTTACTGAAATGTTTAGTTGAACATTTTTTTATCAATACGATAGTTTATGCGGCGGAAATATAACTGGTTAATCGAAAGAAGAAATGAGCCTAGACTCGAGCCGTGGTTAAAAATGACGGCGAAAATAATATGTTGGAATACCTTGACGTATAATTCCCTGGTTGTCATTGTGGTGACGGCCTGCGATAATTCGATGCCCGATAAATATTAGCTCACAGTATTCCAATGAAGTTGAACATCTTTTTAACGAAACCTGAACTCCCGGTAATTTTTTCATGCGGAATAATTTATCTATTTCACACACCACACAACCGATCCAGTCACGACATTGTCATACACATACTGCGTTCGTTACGAATTTTGAATTGGCAAGGAACCACGCTACTGGTTCGCGATCACTACTCGCCAGGCGACACACAGCTGGCTAATGGAAATTGGAATAAGCTAAGGCTTACTTACTATCGGGTAAGATTGTACGCTCCATACTATCTAACCCCCTCCCCTTCATCTAGCGCAAGGTGAACCGAAGAGCGCGACAGGTGTCGCGATCTGGCTTCTCACCCTCGAGGCACAATGGCAATGCGCGGCTGGTACGACACGAGGCGGGGTCCTGATAACCCCTTGAAAACTAACTGATAAAGGGCGGCCTACCAGCTGCCTAATGGTCCACGACTGTGAATAGATAAAAATAAAATGTAGGGATCTCCGAAGTCCCATCAAAAAATGAAGCTTTGAAATACCGAAGCTAATCTACCGGACAAATATGACCCAAGTCCTGACTAATTTGGGGCTTCCAAAAATGAGAATACTAAAATTTACCCTAATTCTTCCAATAGGTGATTCACCTGAAATACTCGTACCTGCAGAACAAAACTGTATGCCTATCGCAATACAAAGCAAAGTGGACCCAATTTGATTCTGTATTTATCTCCTAATATCTGTATTTGGTTATTCGAAGAGAAGGGCGATTTATGATCGATTATCTCAAAAAACGTTGCCACTAGCGTCAAAAACGCACCGTACGTTGACAAATGTTTGTAGAATTTAGGAAAATCCATGTTTTTCGAGAACTGGCTCGGGCATTCTGTTTTTTTTTTGTCCTTTTCAGGGAATAGAGCGGCTCAGGAGTGAATCTGCGGGAAGATAGATTGATCTAAACGTTCTCATGAATTTTCAATCGAGAACCACTATTCACATACGGATTCCAAAATACACACTCACAGTTGAATTAGATAAATTTAATTTTTCGTTGAACAGTTTTAAATTAAAGCGGTTATTTAATACTATTACTGAGGAAGGCTTACACCAACTCACGATAAAACAGCAATGATGCGGCTAAATGAATATGTCTCTTTGGATAAGAGAATAGTTTATAATTTACCACTTCAAACGTGACTTCGGAAAGGCTGCTTTTACCAGCTGCGATGTTGTTTCAAAATCACTGCAAATGTAGAGATCTACGAAACCGCACAATATTCTTTTCTTTCATTCATTTCAATAGGATTTATTGACAATGAGGTTGATTGTACGTGCATGCATAATTTTTGTCAGATGAATGACGTTGCAGATCGATCAGCATGTTGAAATGTCATTTTTTTAACCTTGTACCAGTTTCTCGTCTAGCAGTAATTAATTGGCGTAATTATTCGTGCAATAATGACCGGAAAAATAGTCAAGTGTTGACTCACAATTGAATT
The DNA here is from genome assembly GCF_917208135.1 of Athalia rosae. Classification (NCBI taxonomy): domain Eukaryota; kingdom Metazoa; phylum Arthropoda; class Insecta; order Hymenoptera; family Athaliidae; genus Athalia; species Athalia rosae. Next base: position 23,991,149 of record NC_064026.1, on the reverse strand, counting down.
CTTATCAACTTTTCATTCGAGTGTGATTCAGGCGTTACAGCGATCCACTGAATCAAGCGTTGGAATAAACTAGAAAATATGGCCTTTTTTCAACTCGTTCTGAAGGCCAGGAAGCTGGAAAAAGCGAGACTCGCTTACCAGGACGAAAAATTCAGATCCATCGAAGTGTCCAAGGGCGCAAAGATACACTATACTTTGGCGCAGAAGATCCGTTACAAAAAAATCCTGTAGGTTTTTTCAGCATCGTGTCGATAATTATCGCCAAAATATTAATCGAAGCCATTCGTTACAGGCTGAAAAAGAGATTTTTCAAATGGTTAAAAAAGGTCACATCGTGCCCGGAGGATTCTTGGTTCCACGAGAAATCGGTTCTCCTGCGAACCGATGGGACTTTTGAGAATTACATTTTGAAAAGTGTAATGGGGTTTTTCGGGGGTATATTTTTGACCTACCTGTTCTTCATGTTCTTCGTTTTCCAATTGAACTTCACTCTGTCCTCTGCTACCCTGCTCTGTTCGTTTTTCGGTATCATCTTGACCATCGGCCTCGCGTTTTCGTACCGCGTAAGGTACAACCAAATTTCGTTGGGTCATCACCCGTTCCTAATAGCTCCACAATTTCGCCGAGTAATTTATTTTCAATCACCCGTTCAGGTGTGTGGTGTTCTTGTTATTGCCGCAATTTTTCTCGAAACGAGGTCGCCAAGCCCTGATGGCGTACGTTTTTATTCTGGCTTTGACGGGCCCCGCGAAGAACACTCTGCACAATATGGGTGTGCTCTCGGAATCGTTGGCTTGTGGACAAGTAAATATTTGATAATAATTTACACGCGTATGCCCGTTGCCGAACGGTCGGACAAGAATTCCTTTATCACGAGTACGAGTGTGCTTTCAGGAGCAACTGAAACGGGCCGTTAAAACCATCGTGGATCTTGTCAAGCAGCCGTTTTACGCCCTGCGAGATTCCATAGCAAAAATTATGAAGACCGTAAAGATGGTCGTGAGAAAGATCAAAGAGGCCTTACTCGCTATAAAAAGAATCGTTCTAAGCATACGTGAGTTTGTTACCGAACCGTTTGTTGCAAAAAAAGTGATAAGGAAATTTCGATATTCCATTACAGTCAAGGTATTCAAAGCAGTGTTCCAGTGGCTGGGTAGTATAATGAATATTTGCAACAAGAAACTTGGTACACCTTTCGACAGGTGCCAAAAAGTCTTCGACGGAGCTGTTGCGGACTGCAAAGCTTCTCTAGGGCCACTTTTTGGAGGTGTCTGCAACCTGGCCTACGTCGTCGGTTTGTTATGCTGGGTGGTCAAACCCTTCGACTTTATCTGTATGCTGGTGTCATTTGTAACAGACAGCATTGTTGGCGTCGTAAAAAAGAGTATGCTATCATACTTGTTTTTTATTTGTGGAAAAGTTATGCCGTCTGCAGACTTAAGAACGCGATGGCTACTTTTCCAATAGTATTTTGTAATCGTTGTTGTTGCCACATTTTACAGAGATAAAGAAATTCGCGAAGCACGTGAAGGCCATGTTTTATGTAAAAGTGAAATTTTCGCACTCCTTTCACTTCGAGACCAACCAGAGCAGGAGCCTGGAAGATGTAGCTACCGGAATTGTAACCGAGATAAGATCGCGAACAGACAAATTCCTCACTGTATTCGATTTGATGAGTTTCGCAACTAGTTTCTTCTTCATGTTTATGATGTTGAGGTAATAAAACGCTCTGGTTTTTCTCTCATTAATTAACGAACGAGCGAAACCACCGCTCCGCCGTCCACGTTTCAGCTCCGGTTTACCACGAATCCGCTGCGGAAAAATTATTCGTCATGATTTCACGCTGCAGGGTAATACACTATCGTCACAAGTGGTTGACGAGCGAGAGGTTCGATAATCGCTACCTGACCGATGACCTCCGCGAAATAGATCTGCGGAGGGCCAGATTGGACAAGGAGACGGTCCTGCCCTTGAACCCGAGAGAAAGGAACAAGTACATCCCTCTCACTTCAATCAAACTGATAAAAACCGAAAAAATCAAGCTCACAAAGTCCGCGGTCTTCTTGTGGCTGACGACCTTCAAACTCGGAATCCACATGATGGCGGATTACTGCCTCTACTGGGTTCTCAGCACGATAAGATATCACGGCCGATTCGAATCCAAGGTACGAACCGATACGTCATCCGGTCGTACTTCTTCGAATTTCTTGAGACGAAATATTATTCAATACCGTCACAGATCGAAACGCCCAACGCCGTTGGAGTGTACGTCGCTGGAAATGGTTTTTTGGCGGACTTATACCGAAGCATCGTCAGGGCTTTCTCCCCTTTGGAAAACGAGGTCGATCTGGACACCGTTCCGTGCTTACCCGACCCGATTCCCCCCGATTTGGATCGTTACACGCAAATTGTGTCCTTAATTATCCTTTGCTGGATCATGGCCGTCTTTGAACCTTACGGTCTCAGGCTGAGACACGTCGTCATGTGCTACTATCATCCGGATCGCGCCAAACAGCGAGCCGTTTGGCTCTACAACCACATCATCAGGTATAACACCGACAATTTTTCAGATGAAATTTAAAATTTTCATCACGCACACGCAGGTCGCGAGGTAGTTTCCTGAAGTTCGCCAGACGTCAGTTGAGGAGGAAATACTCAAAGTCAGATAAAAAGGAGGCGGTAGAAAAAGTAACGCTGAAGGAGCGACTCGTGGCGTTTCTCCCGATTTTACGTAACTGCTTTGGAGCGGAGAGGCGTATGTGCCTCTTGTGTGCGGCTGTTGAAAGAGACAGTCAACCACCTTTGATACGCTGTCCCAAGCCAGGCTGCACAGGCCTGTTTTGCATACAGTGTTTCGCAGATCTACAGAACTTGTGCACAATCTGCTTGGAGCCGATCGACTACGGTGATCTTTCCGACATGAGCGAAGAAAGGTAAGCTGATGCCGAAGGGGTCTTCGGTGCTGCAGAATATTTTCACTTTGTCGATCGCAGAGATTCTTCCGATGGCCATGAGCCGCGACCTTGTGGGCAGAGCCTCAGAGAAAAATTGAGACTGGACGCTCTGGAGAGAAAAAAAATGGAGGGTGAAGAAGAAGAAGAAGAAGAAGGAGTAGACGAAGAAGAAGATGAAGAAGAAGAGGCGGAAGAAGAAGAAGAAGAATGTGAAGAAGAGGAAACAAAAAGCGCCGAGGACGAGGATGAATGCGATGACGAAGACGACGATGATGATAGAGACGCCGCGGAGGGAAAGGATTCGATGTCAAAGACGACGGGGGAAAAAGATAATCTTGATGAATCGGAGAGCTGCAGTTCGTCCTCAACGGTTTACAGCTACTGTAATACTTCTAGCGATTTGATACAACGAATAATTGCCTCTCTTGTATATGGTTTCTCACGTATTTGACCCAATTTTGTTGAACCCAATTAAGCCTACCAAGACGAGTCACCCGGAGAAGTTGATGTCACTCAGCAACGGGCACCGTATAAAGACGTTGAAGCACAGAAAATCAGGGACGATGTTACGCTCCAGGTAGCATATTAAAATCTTACTACTATATGAATCAGGGAAATTTACTTCTGCTAATGTCGAGCAAATGCTGGCGTATTTGTACCGTTGACAGGTTTTTAACGATCCAACAACGGAAGAAGAAAGTTCTGAAAATCAAGATCACCGTTCGCGACGACGTGTGAAATCGAAAAAAAGTATCAAGGATTCGAAGCAAGCAAAATCAACGACGTCACCCTACGACGCCCAGACCACGGGGTCTACTACATCGATAGCCGACACAGAGTCTCTGTCGACTGAAGAGGTGGATGAAGAAGAAGTCATCCAAGAAGAAGTCAGCGAGGGATACGAAGAGCAGAATTTACTTCCGAGGAGAACGAAAAAGAAGAATACTCAAAAACGTGACCGTATGAAGAAAATTGTTGCTATTTTGTCGAAGCCGTTTCTCAGAAGAGGGGTAAGTTTGCATCACATAGGTGTCTGAGATTCAGAAACCTGTCAAAGCATCATCGAAATTTTCCTCAACTGGGCACACGGTTATTAATCAAAGCTGATAAAATATCTTTGAAATTTTCAATGAAATAATTACTTGCATGTAATTCAATTCTGTTGGCAGTGCGAGCGACGTTGCCCTGGTCGTAACGTTCAGAAGAAGGGGTCACATTTTTTTGACAGAATTGTGAACGTGGTTCAGACTAGGCCTGCAGATTCTCCTGAGTTCCCTGAGGCTGCTTACATGAGTTTCGGAAAGGTGAAAGGTGTTCAACCAGGTGCTTTGCTAGAATATTCTTCCTCGGATGCTAAGAATATTACAGACGCTGCCGAATCTTCTCCGGAAATTGAAAGATCGGGTCCCCAGAAAATGGTGGATATCTTCAGCCCACGGAAATACGTAGCAGGTGCGAGTCCGACGACAATTGATCGGAGGCAAGAGAATCAGCACCTGGAGGCTTCCACCTCGTCAGGGGATAATCTGTACTCAAGGAATTACGACTCTCATCCCGAGAGACGCAGAAGACTGAAAAAAAGAAAATGCAAGAAGCGTAGAGCAGCTGGGAACGACGAAGCCGATGCCAAACATCCACATGAAAAAATATTCGAAACAAAAGAACTGCCCAGGTTATTTACAAAATGCGTCGTTAAAATCTTTCGATTTACATTTAAATTTGATCGGATTATTAAGACAAAATTGTAATTCGTTTTGTTCAGATATTTGAAGCCAGTAGTTCAAGCTACGAGATACGACGAAATCAACGAAAGAGAAATTCACGATACGCTCAGGAGGGTCAAGGAAAAAAACCGAATGAACAAACTGAGCGATATAAAAATAACTTCGAGTACGTCAAGCTCTAGCGAAATGTGGAACATCAGAACTGGTGATAACGAATGTGTGAGTGAATCGATTTTATATTACGAAATTGCCTGTATGAAAAGCTTGATATTGTTCTCAGTAAAGAGTTTATTAAAAATCAAAATTATTTGTTATTTCAGGACATTTGCCTCTGTTCTAAAGGTTCTATGTCCAGTTTGGATATAACTCAGAGTTTCACTGATAAATATGAACTAGAAATGAGCACCATCGAAGAAAGGACGGACGAGGCATCTCCGAGAAAAAAACTACGGGAAATTAGAATCTATGGAACAGAAAGTGAAGAAATCGTAGATGTAACTGGGGATTCAAGTAGCGCGACTTCTGGAGTGAATTTGAACAAGATAAACGATGGTAAAGTTTCTGACCGTTTTTGTCTGTTTGAAACCTCCGATATGGTTATTTACATTGCTTTTGCTCCCTCAGGTAAAAGAAAGAAGAACGTCAAGCGATTCATCAGTGGTGACGAAGACGTCACCGATGAGGAGATACATCCGGTTGGATGGAAATCCAAAAAACTAAAGCAAGAAATTGCCCCCACGATCGATGAAGAAAAAGTTCAGAATATCGGAGAAAATATCATGCGGAAGAAGAGAGAAAGGAACAGAAGAGCTGATCGAAGTGCGTCGCCGGGAAAGAAGCGACGAAAAAATCGGGTAGTGGGACTGGAAGCTGAAATCGAAAAGCGACAAAAACCACAGAAACAGTCCGACGCTATGGCAGGATTAGAACTATTCGGGCCTCGCCCGAAATTGCGGCTAAGAAGAGGACCAGGATTCCCGAAAGTTGGAGAGGAAAAATTTTACGAAGACAGAAATGCAATCGAAAATGCAAAGACCGAGAAAAAGAAGACGAATGGGTCCAAAAAGATAACCAAAAAAGCAAAATTAAAAGGTTCCGACTTCGTTACAGGCAAAATCGACGCTGAACACGAACCCGCTATTAATTCAAAAGAAGCTGAAGTTAAAACTAAGTTCACAGATTTTGAAAAGAAAACACACCCCTCAAATTATGAGTCCGATACAGTTGCCACAGACACAACGACAAACATTGAAGATCTCCAAGAACTAACATCGGAAGAAAGCTCCACAAATGACAACGATACAGTGCATCACTGGGACATTGGTAGTTCGAAAGGGAGGTACGGAAGGCCTCTCAAGCACCGAAAATCTCCACGGAAGTGTAGAAAAAGAAATAAACAATCCAGCGAGTCGTACTACACTGATCCTGAAAATAGCCCGCGAAAAAAGGGCCCTGAATCCTACAGGAGTACATTTAGTAACGAAGAACTTGGTCCACAGAGGGTGGTGCCCGGCGAGTACAAAAAGCTGCCAATCAGAAATAAAGATCATCCGGCAATCCGACGACTACGGAAAAGAGAATACTGTGGACGAATCTCCAGGAAGAATCAGAGAACCGGAATCGAAATTCCAGAAGTACAAGAAGCTGGTCATCCTCAGCCAGCAGAAAAATTCGAACAAGCCCCTCAGTGGGAGGGACCAGATAGGCATCCTGCAGCCCCCGGAGACGGAAATCCTTGGTCACCTGAATTTGGTCAGGAAATAGACGGACGGCAAAGAATCCGAAATATGTTCGAGTCGGACAATAGAAGAGAATATTACCAACAAGGAATCGAACCTCGAGAACAGTTCCAACCTCACAGACCATATTTTGGGCCTGGTAATTGCTACCAGAACTATCCGCAAGGACCACCGCCAAGCTTCCAACCTGGACCAGGACATGCAACGGCGAACGATGTACCAATGTACAATGAAACGTATTTTTCTGGTACCGCGGCTACTAGAGATTCTGCCGCGAGACCAACCTCCAGCAGGTATGCTGATATTGCTAGGAAGCCATCTGACAATAGAGGATTTAAAAAAAATTTCTGGCTATTGTTATTCCTAGTCATCGTTCAGTCACTTAATTATACACATTGAACAATGGTCCTCAGGTGCTCTCCGAGATATCCGAGCCCCAGATTTTACCCCGAAGGTGTTGATCCGTACTATGGAATATCTGCACCCACTCCAAACCCCTACATTCCTTATACCCAGCCTTCGCTTCAACAGCCCTTGCGATGCGCTTCAGAGCGAATGATGGGCGGAACATACCCTGAAAGGGTTAATCAGCAATTCGGTAATCCTTCACAAGTACCTCACGGCCAGCCTATACCACAAGATTTCGGTGCTCCACCAAAGCCACCAAAAAACAATCGAAGGAGAGGCTTTATGAATGTTCCGATATTGAGAAAGTTTTTGCCACTTTTTCAAAAACCAGAGCTCATAATGGAGCTCAAAGAACACGATAGGATCAGACTGATACGGAGAAGGGAAGCTATGGAGGGGGCTCACGAATCCACGCAAACCGCGGAAATTCCAATCCCAACATCGACGATTCAGTCGGAACCTACTGCGGACAGTGAAAGCGAAGCGGACGCACTTCCACTCAGTGTCACTTCGAGGGATCCTCGCGAAGACGTGAGTATCACTTAATATTAGAAGTCGTGTCCCCGTCTGATCTCTCACAGATGTGCCCTAGCTGAAGCTAAATTGTGGAACTTCAGTCGAGGAAATCCGTTGTGCCAATATGCAGTAGTCGCTGCTCAGATTTTGCGTAGACCAGAGACTTCAATGCTTCAAAATTTCTCGGGGTCATTTAAAAATCTTCTAATAATACATTTATTCGTAGTCGGAAAGCAGATTGCCTTATCAGGAGACTGAAGCCTTCAGAGAAGTGATAAACGAATATGAACAACGTCGCTCATCGGTCCTGCAGACGAGAAAGTCCAGTGATGTCAGGGATCTGAACGTTATATCCCAACAGGCGGACGCGTCTCTGAATTTAACCGAGCTATTCCCACCGAAGAGTAGAAGATCCGCTGCCGTGTCTAAAATTGCCGGCAGTCTCGTGAAAGCTTTCAATTCAAAGGTCGGTGAATATCGATAAACGTGGTTTCAATTTTGAAGTCGGAATCCGTGAAAATTCGAGAGCGTGTTGAGGGCGTCGATATCAACTAACATTTCTGTACCGCTGTCAAATGCTTGTGTTAAAGACTCCAGTACGAAAAGCGTATTATCAAAGTTCCTGTGTTCCACTTATCATCGACCTTCTCTTCTTTGATTGATACCGGAATGTGTAATTGGCGAAATTTTATTTTCAGCCTAGAATCTCAGAGCCTAAGAAAGGTTTTCAGCATTTGAGTCAAAGTCCGGCCGCAGGATCCAGCCACCGGGTAAAACCTTGTCAGAATCCAAAATGCATTCCCGATGTTCAAAACACGAAATCAAGGAAAGGACACAAACGTAAAAGCGATGTTCTCACAACCGAGCTAACTAAGGGTCAGAAAATCAAGGGCAAGGAATCGAGGGGGATGCTAACGGAGAATTCAAATCGTCGCAGACCAAATCGACGCAGCGAATCGGCCAAAGGCGAAGAAGACGAAGAGGATACCACCGACAACAACGAGACGACCCGTTGATGGAGGGGAATTTATTCGGAAAAGACGAAATTTTTAAAACATAAATTGAACTAGTCGAAGTTTTGATTCAGGCAAAAATGGAAATACCATGCCTAACTTCGCCGAACGACGTCAAATTAAAAGACGATCTACAGTATCTATTGTACCGAATTTCTACCCTTGGATCAGCTACGTACCATGACATGGAACTTGACAAGATCATTTCCGAAAATCAGTTCAGTAGCCGTGGTTACAACTGGATCAACAGGTCTTTCAAGAAGCCACGGACTTTTTCGTAGATAATAAGAATCGCAAAAATACGAATGAAAAGCATAGTGATTTCAAAGCACTTCTGGTGATGTCGCTTACACTTTTTCGTTTGCCATTGTTTCGGTCCCATTTTTTAAATATGGCCGACTTGAAATGAAAAAAAAAATTAGCCTTCAAAATTTCTCAGTACCAAAACGACAGGATATACAGTGAGTCAGAATATGAATGAGTACGAAGTTTCTAAGTAATGGTGGTTTTGTGGTACTCGAACACGATTTTTAGCGACTGCTACTGAATTATCTTTGTTAAATCCAACAGCGAAATCAAGGACAAGGTTATCAGACACCTGATAGAAAACATAGAAGTTAAGATTCCATTGCAACATCCAGAAGCAAACGACCAACGGACGACGCGATGCGTCGACATCAGCGTCTACGTCAAGTTAGAGGGCAAGCCTTCTTAAAATCACGAATCAACTAACGATGAGGCAAAGGAATGAACGACACTAACCCGAACGTCAATGTCAGTAATCAATGTCAATTCAAAAATGGAAACCATCTTTCTCCCGGCTAAATACGTTAACCCTTTTTGATTCCTGCGCTTGGCGTTATTTTTCAAATTTCTCGAGCCAATCCACTATTATTTGTTAACTCCAAGGAGAAGCTGGTAAATCCTTTGCAGAAGTTCGAACAATATTGATGGTAATATTTCATCTCTAGGAACCAAAAAACCGGCAGCACTAGCAGAAGTGATCTGACCTCTTCATTATTAGACGTGTACGGGATAAGAACTTGGGGTGAAAATTGAATATTTAAGGAAGCCATGTGAGCTTCGACGGATTTTGAGATACTCATAAGTCATCGTCGACGTGTTATCATAATGGCGACCAGTGTCGAGAATACCTTGTGCTTGGGCAAGCTATTTAAACGTGCGAAAAAATTGTGCAGTCATAAGCATGCGAAAAACGATGAGAAGGATAAAAATTTGAACGGCAATCAAGGTTTGGAAGAGGCGCCGAAACTACCTCCGGAGATTCAAACGACGCCAGTGGAGATGAACAGTTCAGGTACCAAAGAAGGCGATCGAAAGGCATCTCAGGAACAAAGCCCTCAAAAGACAGTCTCTGATAAACTGCAAGTATCCGTGACAGAAAATAAAAGTAAAGAAGTGACCGACATTCTACTGCCGGAAGACGGACGCGTCAAACAATGGAGCACGAACGAAAATTTCGAAGGCGTGGGAATTGCTACAAATCTTTCGCGCCGATGTGATCCGGAATTGTGCAAGAACTATGCCTTGTCGAAGACCCTGAACTCCGAGAAGTTGACGGAGATCATAAACAATTCGATAAAAGCGGCCGTACAAAATTTAGCGAACGACACGAAACCCCCTTGTTGGGAAGAGGAGCAACCGAAAGAAGATACCACTGGAGCAACACCGCCATCTTGCCTCGAGGCGACGTGTTCAGGACGAAAGTCGGGGCAAAACAAGGAGAACCTCACAAGCCCTGCCCCTTATTCCCGGCAATTAATCGGTTCCACGGAGCCAAAAAACTCTGCCAATATTTCCAGCTTGTTGGGGAAAAACGGGTCGACGACTCGCGACTCGAAAAGGAGCTATAACTCTCATCAAAAAACATCGCCACGCCAATCGCCGATGCATTGCGTACCCGTATCGAAATCCGGCGACAGCTCTGTGACTTGTCATCAATCGGTCAGCAAATACAAGCAAGTCAAGTGCCCCTGCGTTAAAAAGCAGCCGGAAAAAGCCCCGTCAAAGTCCTCCAAGTCGCACAAACCTTGCAAACTACTGAAAACGGACAATCGGAAGATGACGGGAAACGTGAACATCTATATATGCTCGGAGGGCAACGAGGGCGGTAACAAGAATAAGAAAAAGAAATCGGAGTCTACGTGTAACTCGATGACCGCGACCAACGCAAGCTGCGCTTGTTCATCCACCGACGTTTGCACCAGCCGGAGCACTACGTCCTCCAAGACCATCCGGAACATACTGCAAGAAAAGCGGAAGAAGAATGACGATATTAATTTGAAGTGCGCTTGCGGTAAAATACCGTCTGACTGCGAATGCTGTCCCGTGATAAATAAAAATGAAGAAAACGGGACACTTTGTCTTTGCGATATGTCGAGTCTGAATCCCAGCGTGTCTATTGAAAGCTGTGGTAATCTCGGGGATTTCAATCAACCGGAGATACGAAACGAGGCCAAGTCTTCGGCACAGGGTGACTTTTGCACGAGGAGTGTTCGATCCAGATCTTCGTCACGGGATCAGCCTTGCTGCACTCGACAAAACTGTGACTCATTCGGCGGTGCGCAGAATGACATTGAAAATAACCCGGATACTTACCGTGAGCAATTGAAACCTGTTACGGAAAATAAAGGTCGCGGTGACGCGGTTCAAGAGAGCTCGTGTTACAATAGTTCGTCTAATAATTCCGAAGCTGAATGCAAAGCTTGCAGTTGTTGCAATTCCGAAGATGCATCCAATCCACCGTCTGAACGTCGCAGAGAGCGTCGCGTTTCGAAAAACACTAAAAAGTATTCAAGGAGAGAAGGAGATCCCTGCGGTTACTGTGATTCTGACGATGTTTCGAATTCACGATCTCCGGTTCGTAAGGATCGTAGATTTTCTCAGACCGACAGGAAGTATCCGAGGAGAGAGCGGGACCCGTGCAGTTGTTGCACATGCGATGAAGATAGCGTGCGTTCGATAAGCGGGAAAAGTGAAGTGGGCCAGCTTCCCTGTTACGAAAAGCAAAGGACACGCAAGCCACGCGTACAGCCGCAGAAAAAAGAGTGCACCCCAAAAACTTGCGACGTTGTTCGGGCTTCTTTGTACGACAACGAGACACCAGAGCGTTCGATGTATTCCACTTACTGCATCGCAGAGGAGGACGAAGGGTGCAATTCGTCTTGCTGTAAACCTCCTCCCAAAAAGGAGCGTAACTCGATCAGAACTGTCTGCTGTCCAGCGAAATCAAGAAACCCCGGCAAAAAGGATATTGCTGACGGTAAAGATGAAGGTAACCCAGATGTGCAACGCCGGTCGAGTAACAAATTGGAAAAGAAAGACGACGCTGAGGTAGCCGGAAATCAAAACGTCTCTATACCGGCCACGGAAGTCGTAAAATCCATCACTAATGCTGACAAGAGCACCTCATCCAATACACTCCCCCCAGTTGCTCCGGTTTCCGCTACAAGTCCAGCTTCGGAGACCGTAACGGAAGTACTGTCGAAACCTAGTCCTGAAAAGGGCAGCAAAAAGTCTTCCTTGAAATGGTCTTTCAGCAAAGCGAAAAGCTTTATCACGGGTAGGAGTAGTTCACGAGAAAATAAGAAGGACAAGAGTCCAGAGGATACTTCGAAATCTCTAATAACTGCAGTTTCCGGTGATACGGGAACCGATGCCCCAGTAATTGAAAACGACGACAAGACCGCCGAACGCGTAACCGAAAAAATTACGAACTCTAACAGCATCGAACCTGTCACGAAAGACAGTCCAGCTGGTGGAACAGTTCCCTCAGGCAACGAAAGCTTTTTCTCCGCCGAGGGTAGTGCTCTGGTCGTGGTGAAGAGCTCTGTCACCGGAGAGGAAAAATCTAAGGAACTGATCATCGAGAGCAACAAGAATAGCAGGTTATCCAGCTCCAAGTTAGGGGTTCTGATAACCGAGAGGAAGAACTCGCTCCAATCCGCCAGCAAGGACCCACCTTCTTCGATCCCGGACGTTTCATCCAACGGACCTTGCTACTGCGGAGCTTCTGACGCGGACATGTGCACTTGTCAGTATCCACAATGTTCCTGTTGTAACCGACCTCAGGAGGATTGCAGGTGCAACAACCAGAGGGATTGTACAGAGGAACAACCCAGCTGCGTCGCCTGCCAGCACAAAAAACAGCCCTGTTGTTGTTCCAACGTGAGTAATCAGCAACGAACGTGCCGCGGGCCTTCCAACGACAACGCTTTTCGGGTCTGCATCATGTGCTGTCTACCCGAGACAGAGTGTTGTTGCAATTCAGGATGCCAGATATCGAGAAGATCGAGGACACCGCCTTGCGGCAAACCCTTGGATCCCTGCGTATTCATCGGAAGGAAATCGCAGATATGCGTTTACTGCGACGAATCCCGTGAAAAATGCAAATGCAGAGCACCGATAAAAAAGTGCAGCTACTGCGGGATGCCGACTGACGTATGCAACTGCAATTGTCAGGACATAGTGCCCACTTGTAATATTTGTAGGTACGAAGAGAATTCCTGTCAGTGCAACGGCAGGGTAATTAAGAGTCCCGACTGCGGGGATCAGAGCATTTGTGTAACAGCTTGGAAACCCAGAAGGGACGTGAGGAAGTACTTCTCCCGAAATCCAGCCGAAAGGGACGCTCCGGATTGCTCGTGCTGCGACACTGTGAAACCTTACGGCTCCGATGAACTTCCATATCAGAGGCTCAGTGTATTTTCGGATGTAATGACGGAGCTGCAACAGAAAATTAGTGAACTGCCTTGCTGCAGTCGTTGCCAAAAATCTCCATGCTGTTGCTACTTACAGGAAACGAAAAGTTATCCGAGGTGTGTCTTCACCAAAAACAAATTAGGTTTAGGGGTATCGGTATTCTTGACAGACCCGTTTTTGTTTTTTTTTCTTCTTTTCTTTCACTTTTGCGGGACATGGTTGAAATTGACAAATATATCGTTTGCGGAAGACTGTGTGTGATGTTTTCTACGTTTTCTTTCGGAAAATATTATAGTTTCGTAAACAACACCGATGACGACGGTGTTATCGACCGGGATGGTTGTGATTAGATTAATATACCATCTTCCACAGTTGTTAGAATAACAATTTTCTTTTCAATGTAAAATTATGCCAAGTATTATTATAGCCAAACTAAATCAGCTAGTAAACGACCTTCACACTTGTTGGTAAAACTTCTACGAACAGTTCTACTTTCTGACGTAATACAGACGTTTCTGATTAACGACGAATTTGTCCATCAGTCCAGGAAATGAGGGGCGATTGTGCAACCCAAATCAACGAAGATCCCGAAGCAGATCACCCGCACCTTGTCGTCACTGCCTCGGGACTAGTCCATGCAAATGTGGGGGGCGAAAAACCACTTCGTGCCAGATTTGTGATCGGTGTAGAACGACGCCGTGCAGATGCAGAAAAAGCAGATCCACCCAGAGAAGGCCACAAGCCAAATGTTACTACTGCAAGAGTTCACCGTGTAGGTAATTTGCAACCCTGCCCTAGCCCCTTGTGGAGTTGTTCATCTCCAAGACGTTCATAGTTTTCGAAATTAATGTCGACAGGAGATTGAAGTAATTAGTACTCCGTACGATATTCGGCCCTGGTATATTCAGACGCCAGATATGCGCTGACATTATCAATTACAGTATGAAAATAATAATGTGATCGTCGGAATAATTGGCAAACAAGCGTCAATTCTCTGGATACGGGTTCAGCCCGATCATATCTCGCTCAATTTCATTATGTAACTTCGAGAAAAACGAAAGGGAGATAAGATAGCCGAGTAAAATGAACTGCAAAACAATTATTGTTTCGAAACCACATCTCGTGAGCTGAGACTTGGATTTTTGATTTCATGTTCGCTCTGATGCTTTCCTGATGTTTATTCCGGTTTTTCAATTACCACAAACTGACGCAATAGACAATGCATTAAAACGACATTAGATAGGGAGAATGACGAGGGTGCCGCCCGCTAATCGTAAGTTGTCTTTTGACGAGAATCTTACGCTGGCGACGTACGTGGTACGAAAACTACACGAACTCTATTTCAATCCGCCGAAGCGTCGTTTATTCCATTCTTCGGGCTGCACACGTATAATTGATTACGGAGCACCCCCTAAAAATCTTTACATGATTTCTCTAGGTTTCATGCGATTTCGAGTAATTCAATACTCCATCTCCGCTTCGATGAATTAAATGAGATTCAGCGGATTGAATATATTCCGATTTTGGTCAATCTCATTTGACTACGGGCGTGGGCCGTATTACGTAAACCTGGAAATAGGGATAAGATCGATCGTATGACATGTAATACACCGCAGTATAGCCACAGGCTCATCAATGTGATTGTCGAGGGAGAAAAATTGATTTTCTTTTGTATACCTAGAATACATTTCCTGTACACAGGAAAAATTGGGATAAGTTACACTACCTGCGATTCGGCCATTATTTTCCAGAGTGTTCGAGGAATTTTCGAAAAATTAACGTATCGCATATCGCACTCAAACACCTGGTGTAATTATGAATTGGAATTATAGATGCGAGGCGAGCAACACGACAACTTCGAAAAGTTGCAGATGTAGCGGCTCCCCGATACGACCTCAAGGTCAAGCTGCTCGGCTCTTGACCCCCGATAGGAACCCCCAGAGCAATCCTGCTCCTTCTCGACCCAGAAGTTGCCGATGCCGTTGCGGCAGTCCGAGCTGCGGGTTGCCCTCCAGAGTTCAGGAAAGACGATGCGGTTAACGAAGACGAAAGATCCGAAAGATCGAAGAACAGAGCGATGCACGTGCGTTATTACCAGCAAAATTGATTTGTGAAGAGATATTCTTCCATCAGACTCTGCAACGATTGCTGGGGTGGCACGTAGAAAAAAATGATTAATAGTTCAGAGACGGTGGCTAATTACTGAAGAAGACGAAAATCAACAAAAAAAAACAAAAAAAAACCAAGAACAAAGGATTCGACAAATGAAAAACATATATTATACGTAATTCATTAAAAAAAAAAAAGATTCCTGATATCGCAGTGAAGTTTAGCTCAATAATGTGTTCATTATGTATTTATAATGGTTTAGTGTGTTCGAATAAAAGTTATTCATTGACGACTTGTTTTATGAAGAATTGTAATATACTTATATGTATTCGACATCTATCATCGAAGATTCATCGAAGCTGAAGATTTTCGACTGAAAAACACCGATTGGTTTTCTGTTTCAAATCAAATCCAATGTATACCTTGTTTTAATTCATATGTTTCCGTTGTTCATTATGCGAATGGCGTTCATAAGTCGAGAAAATAGTTGCACCGTGTATCTATGGTTGCACAAAGAAATTGATACCGCTGCACAATCGCAAATTTCAAACCGTCCGTGATTACACGAAATGCATATTATTCCCCATTTTGCGATAAAATGTTCATTAAATGAAGCGCTACCAGCGACTCACGTTTAATACTTTGATAGCACAATTAGTAGTATCAACATTGCAGGGTTGAAGCGCCTCTAAAGGTCTCATAAATTATAATGCGAGCGGTGCGAATAAGTTTTAACAGTTGTTCTTACGATGGCTAGAAGAAGGAATAAGAAACAAACGTAAGTCTTACGAGCTAACGCCTGCGAAGCGATAAAATAAACGAGAGCTTGATGGGGGCGCGATACTTGAAAAATTAAGGTTCCGTACTTAGAATTGAAATAATTTTGGACATTCATCGTTATTGCAGCGGACCCTTCAAATGTTCCTCTGTACTAGCATAGATACATCGATGTATTAGTAATTGAAATGAACACACTCCATAGAAGTAGTAATTAGATGAATAATCGATGAAACTCGATCACTTCCATATTCTTTGTCCTCGTGGTGAAAGGTATCGGACGAAGAAGACGCAACCCCTATTTCAATCCAGAGCGCTCTGCGTGGCGTGGATGCATAATTGTACTCCCATACTACCTTACTTGTAATGTGTTCTATTGCGGCAGGTATCTGGCTGCGTGGTTATTCTTTACATCACAAACTCCGGCAATAGGTTTACAAAAGTCTCAAGTTCAGATCAGTCTTGACCATGCGGCAGAGGGAGGAGGGGATATCTTGGTGCGTATAAGATGCCGTTGTGCTAGAGTTGAGCGACTGCGACTTGAACGCTTCTCGTGGGCCGTTGTGCATTGATATATCTCAAACTTGTTCCAGAGTTTTCTGTTTATTTCTATTAGTGAAATTTTTCAACTCCGTATCACAGTTTCTGTGCATCGAATACAAACTTTTGAGCTATACCTAGGTCCATATACCGCGCGAAAAGCAAGAAGCCGAACTCTCGGACTTTGGTTCATTATATTCATTTTTTATTTCATATAAATCGGAGCAGTTGTGCCCTCATCTTTTTTGACGGGATAACCGCGTGTAAAACGTTGTCTCAGAAAACCATCGGGTTCGTCCGAGAATATAGATCCGTAAAATGCAGGCGATGGAGGTGTGTAGGGTCAAAACGGGCGAGTTGAAGATAAACAATAATGACAACAACAACAGCGTTAATGACAATAACAATCGCACTAGCCTGATGGAAGTTTCTAAAATACCAAACCATGTTTTAACGATAAACCCAGTGTTAACGGTTGATCAAATCGTCCCTAAAATTTCAACGCTTCAGGAACTCGTGGGCGAATTGCATGAGGCATTTGCTACCGATATAGTGAACATTGATTACGTACAGGAACTTATGGCTTCCTACAAAAGCAACCCTCAAGATTGGCGGAAGTACGCAAAGTTCGACAGATACAGGTGAATATTACCGAATGATACCTATTATTTTGTGTAATGATTGAATTAATTTCAGTCGCATATCCCGCAGGATTCTTTATGGTCGACACGCGTTCTTTTGGAATACTGTCGGTTGATTGATTGAGACAAAAAGTTACCGTGGTTCATCAGCCGAGCAAGGATGAATCGTGAATACTTTGACATGAAATTATCGATGAATAGATAAACTTTTTTTAGTCACTTACCTATCGGTCGAAATTTCCAAAAAATGAACACCGAAACTATACGTATTAAGTGTGTGCCAATCACTTGATTGGATGGATGAGCCAAGCCTTTTTGGTGAGAAAAGTGATGGAGCAATCGAAAGAAGAAACCTTAAAATCGATGTCGTTAGATATCTAATCAGTGCACTATTCCACGAACCTAGTATTTTTAGGCAGAAGGCTCTCTGTTTTGTAATAGTGCAAGTTCTTCAGTCTTGTCCCCTTCATTTCTTTCATTCAATGAGACTTGGAAACTTTTCAAACTTTGAAAAGTTACGAATCAATTTTGTAAGCTTCATAGTCCTGCAGCAATGCTCCATGAAAATGGTCATAAATTTTCTGAGAAAATTCGAATCATATTTCATACCGTATGATACCTGCTGTGGAAATTGGCGCGCCAAGGTGATACACAATTTCTTGTGAGCAAAAAAAAAAAATCTGCCGTCATGCGGTCAATTAGACAATTAGACAATCTGGTGGCTGGCCATTACTACTCGTACGTTTGCATGTAAGCGAACAGGCCGTTATCGTAATAAGTACCTATCTCAACTTTACACTCACCGTAAAACTCGCAACACATTCTATTCATGGCAGTGAAAACTATTGAACCGTTAGAACCATAAAGTAGTTATACCTAAATTGGCAGGCAAATCGGTCGTGGTAATCAAAATTTGATCGACGAAAATTATTGAGTTCTTTTTTTTTTTTTCTGTTACAAATTATGTTCAATTCTGGTCAGAAGCCCAGATGACTTTTATAAATAAATTTTGGAAAACTGGTGTTACGAATTTTCAAAATCGGCTTAAGAGGTTTTTGATGAATTTTTTGACAAAATTTCGCGTTTCTCGAGAGAAACTTTCCGCGGCAGTATAGTTGCTTTGATTCGTGGATCTAATTCTTATGTAAAAATAATATGATAATTACTGAGAATCAGATGTTTTTGTTATTATATAATAAGAGGAATCCCTGATTGATTTTTCAGATATTTTGCTTGTCGTCAGCTGTGCAGGATTAAGGGAAAAAGAGATTTTGAAATGTGTATTCTGAGGATTTTATCAAAACGAGGGCGAGACCAATTCAGAATGAAAGTTTCAACTTGTCTAAATATGTGTATACTGATAAGTGAATTTTGAAGATTTACCTTCGTTTCTGATATAATTCATAAAAAACTATCGATATATTCATGCAGCGCCTCGCACACGCGGATAATTGTGCAACGTGCATTAAAGTATATGCACTCGCGGGTGTAAAGTTCAGCTGGGTGCTTGAATGTGATAAAATAATGTAACGGTTCAAGTAAACCGTGGCTTGTTGCGGTATTCGTGAATGAAAGTTGTTTTCATGTGCTACGAGAATAGTAATTCCCCATAATTGCACTGTGAGCGATTTTCCTGAATCGGTTTGTAAAATGGTATCAATTTGCGTACGGTGTACTGAATTATCTGTCTGTGTTCTCCACATCTGTAAATATCAACATCATCGTTGTGAAAAACTCGTGATGAATCTAGTTCAGCGGAATGTTACCAAAAAGAAATATCGCCGTCTTCGGAATCGAACAACTTGTCAACCTCGGACATTATATTGTATGCGTGATTCTGCATCCAAGGTTTTTTGATATAATCTCACCGCAGCGCTAAAATGATTCGTACAAAGAAAATTCCTGCAGACATGACTAGCATACTTGTTTTGTCTACACCATTTGGCACCATTTGGCATAATTAGCTTTCTCTATTTTGCGGAAATGATGAAAACTGAACGCGATTACGGTATCCAAAATTGCAGATTCTTGCTCCTCGGGAGTTCGGAATAAATCGGGACCTGCGGTCCATCTCGAATTCAGCCAATAAAAGAAATTCAAATATTGTTGGATTATAAGGTGAGAGGTAAAACTATCAGTTTTTAATTTCCAGGTATACGAGAAACCTGGTCGATGTGGGAAACGGAAAATTCAACCTCATCGTACTCTGTTGGGGTGAAGGTCACGGTTCTGCGATCCACGATCACGCCGACGCTCATTGCGTAATGAAAATTCTTCAAGGAGAATTATCAGAGGTAATCAAACATCCTGTACATCACCTATGCAATATCAACTGTGGTCGAGCTTTCGGGTTTCGAAAAAAGTGACTTCTCTTTGATATTAGTATACCGTATGTAGGTATGTAACAATAAATATCATGGTGTAGTATACATAAAAAACAACAGTCGATGACAGACTTTTAATGGAGAAAGTTTGAGCTTAAAATGATGCGGGAAAATTTTGAAAATTTAGCGAGAATTGCAGAAATCATTGAAATTTCCCTTTTTTTCCAGGTACGGTACGCTTGGCCTAATGGAAAACAAAATGAGAATGATCCCAGAACGGAGGAGTCGGCTATCCAAGAAATAGGCAGAAGTACATTTCAACAAAACGATGTCTGTTACATAAACGGTACAGCCGCCATTGTTTTATCTTCTGTATAAAACATACTAGAAAACTCGTGAAAATTACCTTGAAACTGGAAGTATTGAAAATACCGAGCTGGATCGATTATATTTTCAGATTCTCTTGGGCTTCACCGCGTCGAAAATCCCAGTACCGTGAACCCGGCGGTTTCGTTACATTTATATTCGCCCCCGTTCGAGTCGTGTTCCGTCTTTAATAAGCAAACGGGACAGAGGTCGTCCTGCAAAGTAACCTTCTGGTCCAAGTTCGGAGAACGTCGTAACCGGGTAAGCGAAAATTCGCGTTTTGTTACGAGACATGTTTTTTTCACTATCATAATACAGTTATTCCAATGCAGCATTGAAATTCATATTTCTGCAATTGACGTTGACTAGTATCTACATTGATTATACGACTATCTCCTTAATTTTGGGATTATAGTTTGAAAGAATTTCAAACTTGGCAAGACCATCAATAGCTGTTTGTTTTACTCACAGTGTTGCTGTATTTATTTTACAACAATCAATTTATGTACGTACTTAATTTTGACCACGCTTTCTTATCTTCGTGTTTTTACCAATAGGAAATTCAAGACAAGAGAGAGCCAGAAGACAATTGAAGACAACTCGATCATACAGCAGTGTACAGCGCTCAGCAAGAAGGAGTTATTCTTATATTTGTTATTAGATATTTTACGAACACTCCTATTATTTATGTTCTCTTTTTTTCTTATTTTGTATTAGATTCGACGTACTATCATTGTATGAACCGCCCCTCACCCCCGATTTCCTGAACATCAGACTTTATTTTATTGCATGTATTTATAAGCGCATGCTACCAGTACGAGATGAGTGAAATGAAAGTATGATATCACCCCCAGAGCATTCCGTTATAATTGATAATATTTAATATTATAATTTCTGAGACCAATCAAACTTTTGTTCGGAAGTTGTCGTTCACACCAATAAACTCAGTTCCAAGCAATTATGTCGTATGCACGTATACTGGTGAGTATGATAATCATGTGTCGCACTTGACGCACGTCACACGGTGTCAAGTTGTCCTAAATTTTTGATGATTTGCCAATCCTCTTTTATATGCTATCCCATCACGTTTATAATAATTATCAAGTAAAGATTGAATTTATCACCATTTCTTTCGTTCAAATGGTTTTCGTCATCGAGCAGACAAGAATATCTCTCCTGCAGATTATAATCCATTGCGAATTTTCCATGTAGCTTCGGGCTCTTTACGCACTATTTAAACCCTTCGATTTATAAATATATGTAACAAACGAGAGCTATTGCCTGGCAAAAATTTCTTCACCGAGGTTATCGCAAATGACATGAGCAGTAGGTCAGAGGCGATAAGGACTTAAGACATTGTACATTTTTTAAAGGTCAATCTGGGCGGTCGTAGAAAATTGGCAGCATCCCAGTGCGTCAAGCTATATTAGGAAAGCTATCTTTACATTCCAGTTTGCTGAGATTATCAACACATATTGATAAGTGTGGAAGATTTTCCATACCAACGGATGGGACTGTTTGATTGTAGCGAACACGAAACGGATGGAACAATACCATAATGAATTATTCTGGATGAGGTTCTTCTGATTTGTTTTTATTTGGTGGGATGGTTCATCTTGATCGAAACAGTAGGACGAACTATTAATTTTTATTGCTGAATATATTTTATCGCTCTATCAGGATACCCCTCATGGGGTTTTAATTTATCGAAGGTAAACAAGGATTGGATTTCATCTGATAATTGCTCTTTTGAAGTGCGGAATTGTATTGAAAGGAGCCCGAAAGTATAAAATTTTGAACTTATGATTCAGGATGTTTTTATATATGTTCTGGAATAATCCGGAATGGAACATTTTCAATAAGTACCCTAAGTTAGTGGTATAGTGGTAAAATTTCTGCGATAAATAACTATATACATACATCTCCACCATGAGAGCCTTACTTAACATTTTTCGTATGATTAATTCTAAATATGACGCGTTTCCAACGTCTGGTACGAAGTCGGCAATGTATTATCATTATTATAATATATAATCATGTATATAGGTGATAATTAGGGTACTAACATTTTCCACGTGAATACCAATTCGTACTATATCCTGTACATGATTGCTAAATTGCTGTCATTCGTCTGTAATCGTTAATTAACAAACTTCAAGAACACCAAAGCTTTTGAAAAATAATGAAACAATGGTCTAATTATGTTTGCTACAGTTCTAAGGGTTAATCTGGATTGTTATTCCTCCAAATTTTTCCGAGTTGAGATATTGTTTGCTCTTAGACGTGCATGTTAGTCTCTTAGAAATTTCAAAACAAGGTGCTGTCAATCATCAGTCAACGGTGCTGTAACAGCCCAATTAGTGAGCGGGAAATTCTCCGAAGGCTTTAAAAATTTGAACATTCGCGCTTCGCCGTTGACTGAAGATTGGTTACGTACTTAAACCGTTTCAGTTAACGTTTCAACCGTTGAACTTGAAACGGTTCTTGAACGGTCTCTAGCTAGAACAAGTAGGACCCCTTAGAGCATATATTACATGGAGGGAGCATGGCCTATCTCTACTGTGCCAAAATCTTGTAGCAAGCAAGTAAGACAGAGCGCGATAGATTTCGATCATCCCCATCTCTTTCTGGCATGCTCCGATTGGCTGAAGGCTCGTCCCCTCTCTTTTATGAGAGTATCGTATGATACTCAGGCAGACCCCAGAAATAAGGGGTGCCGATCGAGTTTGTTTACATATTATACGTGCGAACTGATGCGAACCAAAAATATTTGTGTAAAACGCAAATGTTTTTAATTAGTGTCACACAATGCCATATACGTGTCGCGTTCCGAACTGTAAGGCAACTTATGGGACCAGTGAAACATTAGACGTTAGTTTCCATCAGTAAGTACCGCATAGATATACGAAAGTTATTGCATTTTGAGGTTAGAATGATGTAGGAAAGTGTATTTAAACCTTCCTAACATTTTTCAGCTTGTCTGCTGATAATAAATTACTTTTACAGTACATCATTCTCTAGTCTTAATGCTAATAAAACTCTAAACATCTCTACATGCTATCATAGGTTACCAAAGAACAATGAGCGCGGTAAAGAATGGACAGAAACCCTGTGGAAGAAATGTAACGTGGAGCTACGCACATCAGATCGATTGTGCAGTAGACATTTTGATCGCGTTTGCTTCAGTGTGGGCCCGTTTGGAAAACGGAGACTAAAATCTGATGCTGTGCCGACTATATTCGACAATACTTTGTCTGGAGACAAAGTTTCTGAGTAATTATAAAATTGATATATAATCTATGGTAACTTTGTATTTGCACCATTTCATTTTCAGATCAATAGAAGAAGCCATAGAAGTTCCTAATTCGGATTCATCATCAGTTGAAAATCCCAATCAAAGCATTGAGTAAGATTCTTTATTTTCACGTATTATGTTCGAGAGTTGAGTTGAGTTGAGACTCACAACTACAATAGAATATGACTTTTTGTACATGACGAGCAAAGCCAAAAAATTAGCAATATGCTTCGTTATGTTTTCAGGATACCTCCAGAAATAGACTATGGACAATCAACTTCAAATTCTGAATTGAGTAAAGCTTCTGGAGTGACCATTAATGACATTGATGAGTAAGATTTGTTCGGATAACATCAGCACTAATAAGAACATGATTTAACAGTCATAGCTACGTTTATACATCATACAAGATTTGTCCATGATGATTTCAGGAAAGCATCAGAGCCGGATGCACATCCTCAAAACAGGAAGAGGAAATATAACAAACGTTACTTCACTGACTGGAACCTGGATGAACTCGAATGTACACCAAAAGTACGCAAAGTACTCGAATTGGGTAGAGAAGAAATTTTATTACAGCGCCGTAAGATTCGTACTCTGCAAACGTACAAATGTAGGATGATGAAGAAAATTAAAACATTGCAAGGCCTTTTAGAACACTTAACTAAACGCAACTCCATATCTAAAGAAACATCGAACTTACTCGAGGTAAATGTTCAGGTCGAAAGTTGAAACGAAAATAATTGTGCTTGAAATTCACTGTACTATTATATCTCTCCAACTAATCTGATGAAAATCAGAGCTTAGAAGTATCAGTGAACGAAAGCTACTTGAAATCAAGAATAATAAATTTGAAAGTGAAACGGTGGAGAATATTATATTCCAATTGAAATTGCAAGTAATGCAAGTTTCTATAATTAGATACAATTTATTTAATTATTTATTCATATTTTTCTAAATTATATTTTACATAAAATGCACCTAGATATTATTTTCAATTTTTTGAACATAGAAGATTTTACACCTATAATTATTCACAATTATTATTTACTTAATATACATCCAAAAATACTAATGTTTCAATGTTACTATTAATCAATTTCGACATAATTATTATTTTTGGTCAAAATTGTATATTGCACTAAATTAATCAATAATTGTTCATACAAATTCTACATTATCGAATTTACTGATGAACATAAATGTACAAATTCAACATGACAGTCGACTATTTCATTTGTGTTAGGTATCTATGCCCCAGTTTGGAAAAGAGATGTTACAACGATTACTTCATCAATCCAAAAAGAAGTTTCCACCCGCATTACGTTGCTTTGCTACAACGCTACAGTTTTATTCCTCGAAGGCTTACAATTATGTCCGCACTGTGTTTTGCAAGAGCTTACCTCACCCTAACACAATACGCAAATGGTACCAAAAAGTCGATGCATCTCCTGGTATTTCCAAAGAAAGCGTCATAGCACTCAAGAACAAGGCTACCGCAGCACAAGAAAATAATCATGTGGTTTTATGTAACATGATAATGGATGAAATCATGATAAAAAAGAAGACTGAATGTGTTGCTGGTAAAATGTGGGGCTACATCGATCTTGGGACAGGATTGGATGATGATTCTTTAGACGAGGCAAACAACGCATTAGTGGTTATGCTAGTGTGCATAAACAGTCATTGGAAAATCCCTTTTGCCTACTTTTTAATATCTACGTTGAGAGGACATGAAAAAGCTAACTTGGTCAATGAGTGTTTGAGAGTTGTTCATGAGACTGGCGTTGTTGTTACCTCATTGACTTTCGATGGTGCTGGATCAAATATGGCTATGTGCAACATTCTGGGAGCACAAACATGGTTATCGGAACGTGATCGTTTTCATTTCCCTCATCCAGTGACTGGAGAACCTATATTTATTCTATTGGACCCATCTCATGCCGTGAAGCTTGTAAGGGGCACTGCTCATGATAGAGACTTGGTCGACGAAAACAATAAATGCATATCTTGGAGCTATATTGGACATTTAGTTGATCTGCAAGAAGAGGAAGGTCTACATGCAGCTACTCGCCTTAGAAGACGACACCTTAACTGGCAGCGCGAGAAAATGAATGTGAAACTGGCTGCGCAAACATTAAGTAGCAGTGTCGGGCATGCCCTGCTGTTTGCGGAAAAAGACTTGAAGTTGCCTAAATTTCAGGGAGCCGAAGCCACTGCAAGATTCTGTTTCATGATTGACAGTGCTTTCGATATTCTAAACTCACGCAATAGATATTGTAAGACACCGTCCAGAGCTGGCATAAGCCCAGACAACATTGTTAGTGTTAGACAGGAGGTACAGAAAATAACTCGGTACATCAAAACGCTAAGAGACTCGGAAGGACTAATAATAGAATCAAACCGGAAAACTGGCTTTATAGGCCTTATTACATCATTATCAAGCGTCATCAAATTATATGACAAGTACATCACATCTAACAATGCACCTATGAAATACTTGCTGACATATAAGCTGTCGCAGGACCATCTCGAGGTGTTTTTTAGTGCAATACGTAGTCGCGGTGGATTCAATAATAATCCTACCTGCTTTCAATTTGTAACAGCATACAAGCGATTGCTAGTTCATGCCGAAGTGAAAGGCTCAGAACGAGCCAACGCTACTGCACTCGACAGCACAACCATCCTGCAAGTCACTAGTACTGCATCAAAAATATCAATGGTTGATGAGCTTTGTTACCAGGAAGAAATTCTGGATACCATTGGAAATGACGACTACCTCGATCCTGCATGGACGAGAGCGAGCACGGAATACATGAACCATATCCTACAATATATTGCTGGATTTGTTGTTAGAACTGTTATCAAAAAATTAAAGTGCTTTATCTGCCCCTTTCTGCTGACATCGGATAATAGTAGTTCTAAGTTACTGAATAGAAAAACCCGGGGCGGTTTGATTACGGCTTCTCCTGATGTTGTGGCCATCTGCTGTTTATCAGAAAATCGATTCCGAGCTATGTATGCACCCCAGAAAAATATTTTCAACAAGCTCAGCACAGTCATTATACGGTCGGTACCGCATCATCTGCTTGAAACAAATCATATTTTCGACCAAAATCCGCTTAGCGATCATAGATTTCAACTCATAAAGCTCATTGTTCAAACGTATTTGCATATACGAATAAATCATGAAGAGAAAGGACGTCAAGAGTCGATAGATCGGATACGTAAAGTGTATTCTCGAATGATTGTACACAGGCATCAGTAAATACAAAATTGTTATTCAAGTATTTTCTGATTACCACTCCTGAATCACCTTCCTGCATATACTAAATGCTACAAAATACATTTATATAATTTTTAGAAAAATTTTCACCATGCTCAGGGCCCTCCACAGTTGCGTTACGCTACTATCGTGTTAGAAAGAGATGGGGATGATCGAAAGCTATCGCTCTCTGTCTTACTTGCTTGCTACACTTTTCTGCCACTATGCTCCCTCCATGTAATATATGCTCTAAGTAGGACCCGGACCCGGCAGTCTGTGTTCATTCCATAGTCACTGACATTACCGATACAATTTCGCGGGAAAAACCATCGCTGAAGCCAGTCCACTGAGCCAGCCTCTACAATAACACCAAATTTCCAATTATACTTCAAATAAGGTCCAACCAAAGCATCGCGATTGTCGCAGATTCTTGTAAAGTAATTTACTAGTTTTCAATACCCAACTTAAAATGCCTCCCAAAATCGACAGAGACTATACTAAAGACAAAGGTACGTATTTTTATTAATCGACGACTAATGTGACGCTGAATTTATCATTCTGTAACCCCAAAATGGTCATTCAGCCTAATCCAAATTTGAATCTTTAAACCCTATCTCTAGTGATGGTATGAATGATCACTAATAAATGTTGTATCTCTTTTAGAACAACTGAAGATGTTCTTCACTGAATATTCAAAAATGGATGATAAGACGGGGAATAAAATTTTTAAATATCGAGCACAACTTACTAACATTGCTCATCGGGAACAAGTAGCATTCACCGTCGACTTAGATGACATCGCTGAATTAGATGATGAATTGGCCCACGCTATACAGCAGAATACACGACGCTACACTACCATAATATCCGAGGTAAAGCAACTTATATTGGTTGTTAGGTAGGCTATGACATACTTATCTAGAGTAGACTTCGAATTCGATGTTAGTATTTGTGCAGTGGTGGGAAAGAAAAACTTATGGAGAAACGGAAACATTATACAGTATCCTGTAGGAAATTGTTCAACATTATTTTCTAGATCTTACAAGAAATATTGCCCAACTTCAAAACCAGACCAGTACCTCCCAAAGATGCATTAGATGTCTACATTGAACATCGCTTACTTATGGAACAACGCCATAGAAATGTTTTAGATGGTGAAGAGCCTAAGAATTCTCATCCTCCAGAACTCATGCGGCGATTGTGAGTATTTTAATGCAATGATGTTACACGCTGTATAGCTAAAAATTCAAAGTATAAGAAACCAGTGGATATTGGGAACCATGTGAAATTTTGAATTAGTCGATGGATTCAAGTGTGATTGTTCTTTCATTATTTAGCCATGCAATTAAAGGTATATGAAAAAAAAATAATTTGATCGAAATAAAACTTTGAATTACAAACCCTTGCTATGACAGACTCTTTAACAATTCACCTAGGGTTGAGTTGCTACAAATTTTGTCATGTCTCTACAGGCATTGTTTGAAATTATCTGATGTATCCGATTTTCAGTGAAGTTTACTTCAGAGATTTTGCAGCAACCAAAGTCTTACCAGTTAGAGACATAAAGGCAATCCACATCGGGAAGTTAGTTACTATTAGGGGCATCGTAACTAGATCTACAGAAGTAAAACCCATGATGTGTGTTGCAACTTATACTTGTGACCAATGTGGAGCGGAAACTTACCAACCGGTATAAAAAGTTGATGACATTGGCTAGACTATACAATGTATATCAGATCGTCCCATTTTATGAATAATTCTTAATGTCTGCAGGTAGCATCCATGTCTTTCATGCCTCTGCAACTCTGCCCTAGTGACGATTGCCAAATCAATAAGTTTGGAGGTAGATTATCTCTGCAAACAAGAGGATCAAAATTCGTCAAGTTTCAAGAGGTCAAAATCCAGGAAGATGTGAGTTTTATCTACCAAATTTTTCAAACTTTTGGAAGCCATTACTTGAAGTGATGTGTTGTATCTGGTGTAACCATGACTGTATTACTGAACATTATATTGCAGAGTGACCAAGTACCAGTTGGTCATATTCCTAGGTCATTGACGATTTTTTGTCGTGGTGAAACAACCAGGCAATGTCAACCTGGAGATCATGTGATTGTTACCGGAGTGTTCTTACCGTTATTAAGATCGGGGTTCAAGCAACTAACTTCCGGCTTACTCACGGAAACCTTCTTGGAAGCCCATGTAAGATTCTTGACTAACTCAAACAAATATCATAATTATATTCAATGATTGGTTGAGTTTGACAGCTTCTCATCCAACAAACATCTGTTATTTCATGATATTGAAATTACCATTAGCTTCTCTGATCAATAAGTTTGGCCATTCAAGCATTTTCACCAGTAGATTTAACCTGGTGATAATTTAAATTTCAGAAAATCATTGGACTCGATCAAGGTGATACAGATGATGCTTCTCGAGAAGTCACGGAAGATGAATTGGCACAATTAACAGAAGATGATTTTTACAGCAAATTAGCTTCTTCTTTAGCACCAGAAATTTATGGCCATGAGGATATCAAAAAAGCTTTATTACTACTGCTTGTAGGTGGTGTAGACAAACGACCTG
This sequence comes from Athalia rosae, assembly GCF_917208135.1. Classification (NCBI taxonomy): domain Eukaryota; kingdom Metazoa; phylum Arthropoda; class Insecta; order Hymenoptera; family Athaliidae; genus Athalia; species Athalia rosae. The sequence continues at coordinate 23,962,173 of NC_064026.1, read as the reverse complement.
ATGGCATGAAAATCCGAGGTATAAAAAGCATATTTAAGCTCTTTCTATTGATTATCATTGAATTTTGAAGTATACGGATACTGCTCTTGAACTATCAAATTTTGAAAAACAATTCAAGTTTCATTACTAATGATTGCGTAATGTATCCAGGTAACATCAATATCTGTCTGATGGGTGATCCCGGAGTAGCCAAGTCACAGTTGTTGTCATACATAAATCGTTTGGCACCCAGATCTCAATATACCACTGGGCGTGGGTCTTCTGGTGTTGGATTAACAGCAGCTGTGATGAAAGATCCTTTAACGGGTGAAATGATCCTAGAAGGCGGAGCTCTGGTTCTGGCGGATCAAGGTGTCTGTTGCATAGACGAATTCGATAAGATGGCAGATTCAGACAGAACTGCTATTCATGAGGTTATGGAACAGCAGACTATTTCTATAGCAAAGGCAGGAATAATGACGACTCTGAATGCACGAGTCTCCATTCTAGCTGCTGCCAACCCTGCCTATGGTCGATATAATCCAAAAAGAACTATTGAACAGAATATTCAGCTGCCAGCTGCATTATTGTCGAGATTTGATCTGTTGTGGTTGATTCAAGATCGGGCTGATCTAGCCAATGACCTTAGGTAAGTAAAGATGATTCAAATTCTATGATCTTTAATGTTACGGTTAGTGCTCCAAATTTTACTTGCCACAATTTTTCATGAGGTAAATTGTGATTCTAATGATAACGTATATAGAATGTCTCAATGGTTCATTTGGGTAAACATATGAGTAATAATTGTGTGCAGATTGGCAAAGCACATCACCTACGTTCACCAACATTCCACGCAACCACCGACCGAGGTGCGAACACTCGATATGAAGTTAATGAGGAAGTATATTAAACTTTGTAAAAGAAAAGAGCCGATAATAACTGAGGATCTCACGGATTTTGTCGTCAGTGAGTACAGTTTGTATTTGTTACCGATACCTCATGCTCCTATCTATTTTTTGGTTCTGTTTTCTGCAATTTAATATTTTTAACTTGTATCAGTTCCTAAATTCGATTAAAACATTGTTACGGACTGATCGTATTTCTAATCAACCATTGAAAGTGATCCTTGTAGCCCTAATATTTATCAATGGAATCCTATTCTACAGGTTCTTACGTAGAAATGCGAAAGGAAGCGCGGAACAGCCGTGACATGACTTTCACGTCTGCCCGTAATCTACTGGCTGTATTACGGCTGTCGACTGCGTTGGCCCGGCTGCGGCTATCAAACACAGTTGAGAAAGACGACATATCAGAGGCGATTCGTTTGGTTGAGATGTCTAAAGATTCTATCAATCATATTGACGAACGGTCCAACAGACCCGAAGATCCGATGGACAGTATCTATTATCTGATTAGAGACCAGGCTAGAGATACTACCATTGTGAAAGTTTCTGATATACTGGAACGGTGCATAAACAGAGGATTTAAACCAGATCAAGTCAACGAGTGTATTGAAGAATATGAAGCACTTAACGTTTGGCAAGTGAACCAAGCCAGGACAACAATAACCTTCGTTTAGTTGCAAGAGTCGAGTCTTTCCAGATTTCACTGGCTCTTAGCGTCACATTTTCATTTCTCATCCCGTACGAACACCGTTACCCATGGTGAGTTACAGTAACTTGTTCAAATCCGACGATTTTTATAGTATAGTATCTTCCAAGCAGCATTTGTCACCACAAAATATTTATAGTTGACAAATTCTTACAAATATCAGTTCACTCAAGTGTTGGATACAGTAATTTAACTAAGAATAGCAATACTAATTCTTCATTTGTAAAAGTCTAGTTTCATGATTCAATTTGTACTGCCGCATTGTGCCTTTTTATAGAATAATTTTAAGGAAAAAATAAAAGATATTCATTTATCCCGTCTCTTGTATTTTAAACTCACCGATTGAATAGTAGTTTAGTGATTGAGGCAAATTCAATACTACAAACCTCATATTATGACTTGGTTCATATCGAGAAATTGCGCTTTCATTGACAAATTCATCTATTCTTTTCTTGTGAGTTTTTCTTGACCACAAGACGAAAATATTCAGAAAATGTTAATCAAATTCCTGAAAAATCAATTCTTCAATGATGGTTGCAGCCATAATTATAAGACTATGTACTTCAATCGCAGAGCAAAAATGACTGCAGATTTGTCTTACCAAAACATATGCAATTCTACTCTATTTTCATATGCGCCATAGTAAAACATCATAGAGCGTGAAACAATTCGCATATACGTGAACTAGGGGAGAAAAGGGTGCGGTGATCAATATATTTGTAAACCTTAAATACAGGCTCTGATGAGTCGCTTGTATTGGATCTTTGTGAATTTTGCTCGAGTAGAATAATTTCAATTAGTTAATAACTGAATCTGAATTGTTCTTCTACTGCAAAAAGTATCAAGAAACGAGCTCGGGTTTTAATAACGAATTTTCCGTTGCATTCCAGGACAATTGAGTTTTTGAGACGATATACGTAATACATATGGGGTAAGGTGGGTCTTATTTAAATTCAACTTGCCGGGTAATTTCGCGTTCTGCGTCCCCAGATTTCTCCACGTTATGCCCAAAGCATGCCCGAAGTTATACTTATGCCCACGGGTTGTCATTACGGATCTGAAGAGATCAACGGTAGAATCATTAGAATCAGCGTTGACTGAAATTTTTAGTCAATAGAATCAGGCCAGGCTGGTTGGGCCAGTGGATGTGGTCCATGGTATGGTCGGACAGTGGTCGGACAGTGTCGGATCCTCGGTCTCGTTCGTTGTTTGTCGGGCGGGATGTTCGTTTTGTTGAAAAGATGGCGACACATGCGCCCCGTTTTCGTTCAGCCGGTCGGGCAGACACGTCTGCGTCGGCGAAGGACGAAGGTCGGTGTACTCGGGGGTGAACGGATTCAAAATTGAGTGAGCGTTCAGTTACATTCGACCATCCGTGGAGCGCGCGTCGTGCGGCACGTTGGCAGCGACCACTCTAGATGAGTCGATTTTAGCGGATCCGCTGATTCGTTTATTAGATTTACACATTCGTTTCGAGGTATTGTATCTGGATTCCAACGAACGAGTGAAGATTTCCGAATTGCCGGACAATAATCGCCAATGTGCGAATGAGTCGAACGTAGGCGGAGGTTGTTTATTTTCATCAGTGTAACAACAACAATTAATATCGCGGGATAATAAAATGCGTGCTTCACGTGCTGGTGGATTTCTAGTGATCGTTTTATTGTGTTCGTGTTTCGGTGATGTGCGTTCGCGAACGACAAGGACTGCCTGCGAGACGGTCAAGCCCTTCTTCGATGGCAAAAATATCTCGGTCGAATACCTGGAGGGCGAATCACCGGACAACAGTGAGTAGTTTCTCCCTTTTACCTTTCACTTTTCTTCTCGTTATCCACCTATGCTCCCGGGAATCATTTTTCCCTTGCCCGGTGTTTACCCAACGAAATTCACCTCGCACCTCGAGCTCAAACAGTGAAGAGAAATTCATTATTCCAAATCTTCGGGTTTTTTAAATCATTATTTCAGCACCTGTAGAACCACCCTCGCGTGACATTGTAAATGTCAATAACTGGTTTAAAAGTTGTCCCCACGAGGCGCGCTGAAACTGTCAATTCGTTTTTCTATCTTTGTTTTCCTCCAAATATGTAGTCGCGTAGCTGCGTGCGAATAGTGACCCCTAGGCGCAACGCACTACCAAAACCGAGTGTGTATTGTCATCGGGGATAATCTCTCGATGTGTAAAGCCGACACCCAGCTATTGTTTTCAGCTGACGATCAGATGTTCGTCCGCTAAATCTTTAAGACTTTACAGTCTCAAGAAAAAGCAACGATGACGTCTGAGCCAAACTCCGGTATTGAGTATCTCTGTAGGCTGAGAAATAGCTGGAAACGAAGACGGCTCGCTTTAATACGTGCCAAAATAAACCAGCGAATTCGTTGCGCCGGAGCCTTGCTCGTGTCTATTTGGATATCCAAGATTGGCCGATTACTTCCGGTTCGATTTGACCTTAGCTGGGTTATTTCAACCGAGACTAACCATTCACAACTCTTTCGTCGAGTGGCACGTGTTACTCAAGAAAAACAATCACACTACGCGCCCCACAAGATCTACTACTAGTTTCCTAGACGATCCGGCGCGGGCTGTACAATTCGTTCTTAATTGAATTATGAGTAGTTCTTCTTCCTCTTCTAATCCAGTATGTAATTAAACTCGCCCAGGTTGCACCAATGAGTATCGATCGTTGAACTCGAGAACGTCATCGCGCAGGGAAATTTTTCTCATCTAATTTAAAAAATGATTCCGATGAGTCGATTTGCAGATTTCTTTTCGGTAATCGTAAACTCAAAGTTTTGCCTGATTCACAATTCATATTCTGAACAGCTCGGTTCAGATTTCGACTGAGAAAGAACACGTCTCGGATCGGAGTTGAAAAATGCCCATGTTCAGGTTGACTCAAAGACCAGCACTTTTCACACAGATCGAAGAATTAAACTATCGATGGATTGATTGAAAATTCATCTCATTCGGCACAAAAACTTGATCTGATCATGTTATGCATATTTACACCAAACAGTTGATCTTGTCAAAGTCTATTTGAATTGTGCTGATTTTTCTGTAAATCCCAAACGTGCTCGTCTTCGAGTCAGACCGTCACGTGCTCTTTCTCATTGTCAGTCTCAATCTAAAACGTGCTCTCTTCCATCCGGAATTGGAAATGTCCTCATGCCAACTCGGAACCTAAAACGTGCTGTTCCTCGTATCGTGTGGCGCAATGATGATCGTTGACGCGCTTGATTGAAGAAAAAATGTTCAAATACTCGACGTAGACAAGGTGAAATCAAGAATAAACACGCGGGGGACAAATGGAGAGCAATTTCAGTACGAAGCGCGCGTGTTATCTGTAGTTTTTATATCGGTTCAGTACAGAACATTCTCACGAAAGCGTCGTCGTCGTCCGTAGTCAATATTTGATTGATCCCTTTCACGTGATTTTTCGTGACTCTTATATTAACACATCATCTCTGCTCTGATCGGATCTAACTGCGATACCTGTCACCGTACCGTTTATCCGATCCATAAATAAATTCGAATCGAATCGTCGTTCAGAACCTGACTTATGCTAATTTCTTGCGTCATAGAACAGTAGGTAAATGAACGAATATTGTACCGAGGTGTTTTTGTCAAAATTGAAGTTTGATTATTCGTTGAATCAACACCCTGCTAACGATCTGCAGATTTTACGTTCATTTATATTTATACGAATTTGATCCTGTCCCTGGAGAGACAGCCGAGTATCGTTCGAGTATCCATAACGAATTTTCTCTGAAATTATAGAGAGAAAGAAATAAAAAAAAAATACGTCCCACATAAAATTTGGCTAATCTCTATCGTTTCGTCGAGTGCTATCGGTTCGACGATGAAATCTATAATGTGGTACTGCAAAAAAAATGTATGACAATACGTGCGTAATGAAAAGTCGAAGTCTTTTCAGCGATTGACGCTGAGTCATGCGTGAATCGCAGGATTGATCAATCGTTGTTGATATACTGTTCATCGAATTTGAATGATGAGGATATAATTATAGCGAGCGAGGATATAAACGTCGTCGTTCACCGCAATTCGAGTCAGATGACAACCAGATAAACCGAATCCAAGACGAGTGTCGATTGTAAATTAGAAGCCATTCAAAATCTAATCATGTGCCGTATTTCATCAACCAAATCTTTGATCTTATCTCATCGGTATCGTGTAGTTACATTTAATGTATGTTCGACGTTGATCGCTGCTGTTATTCATATACTTACCTTTCCGGGTGCGGCACGATCGCGTTTTCATTGCTTTCAATCTTGTAACATTTGATTCAGAGGCTATCATTTATGAAATGATAATACGCCGTTCGATAAATCAACGCCATAAGCTTCATCACGCTTTCTCTTTCTTATACTTTTCAACTTTTTTCGGCTTTTCCCCAAAGCTGGCATTTCGGATTCTCCTCGTTAGTTTATCCTTAACTAAGAGAGTAAATTTTCAACTATTTTTATCTCGAATTCTCGATGATTTTAAGTATCATCTTTCAACGTGGCCTTGCATAGGTACGTGCGTACGTGCACTGGAATAAAAGAGCGTAATATTTTTGAAAATAATTACGACTATAGTATTCGTGGAATGAATATTTTCTCCTCACCCTCTGTACTGTGTCGCTATTTGTGCAGCTTTGTTTTTTTCTTTCGTACCAATCAACGCGACGCAATTCCAACGTCTCGTTTTCAATGCAGAGGACGGAATCACGAAACACGGGTCCCCCGCGCCTACCGCGACTAACGAACCGTGGGAATACCTGACGGCTATTCACACGCATTCGTGGGATTCTATGTCCTGATCATGCACCGGCAAAGATCCTGCAGCTTTCGTACTTCGTTTCATCGCCCTCTCTCTTATTGCATTAGTGTAGACGCACCGGTTTTGGCCAGCTTATACAATTAATTCGTTTCTCGCCACCGCAACCTCATCCGGAGGGATAATCTTCAAAGCCGTCGTCGAATAGAGAAAATCTAATATCATCGAGGGTGAAATCAGTCTTGGAATTAGCTGACAATGAGCAGGTGGTGTCCACGATTTCATCTATAATCCATATTCGTGTCTATTTTTGCTTCGATGAAGCTGCCTGCATCAGACAAAACTTCTACGCCTATATGCTGTGCATGGGGAGACGATAGTGTTGTATTTATTCCTCGATTCGACGAAACAATTTTCTTTCATTTCGGGTCCTGAAATTCAACCCTTTTTGGATACCAGTCTAATTTTTTTCGCAACTCGATTATATTGCAAGCGAATATAGTCGAAGCGAGGACGCCAGATTTGAAGTAGGGCTCGATTGCGTTATTAGCAATGTTTTTCACTTCGGTAAACCCTCTTTAGGATCCATCGAACGCGCGGGTATTCGAAACCGCGTAAGCTGAGGGAAGTTTGTGGAGAGAACACCTGAGGGGTATTCACACGCATTGCACGCAACAAGCCGTGGTTCAGTTTGTTGGTTCGTTCGTTCATCCGTTCATCGTCATTTGTTAGGTGGTTGGCTCCCCCCCCCCACACCCACAGGCGAGACTCTGGGGCCTTCCATCTCCTCTCCTTCCTTCCTTTTTTTCTATAGCTTTCTTCCTTCTTTCTTCTTCCCTCATCTTACAACCGTCCGTCCTGACGTGGTGTAAATATTTGTTGACCTTACTTTTCAGTCTCGAGCGCTACTATTTTAATCGTATTTCCTGATACGTGGATTCCGGAAACATAAGGTCGCAATTGAGGTCTTCGAAAATCAATTAATTAGCCGATGAGATTTGAGAAATGTCCATTTTTTTTTATCCTTTGAAATTCTAAAGGCAGAAGAGAATAGAAAGCGCCCTGCAGCCTTCTGAAAATGCCAAATTTTCGATTCGACTGTCTTTCTTGACCGGTTTCCAAATTCAGATTCTTATCAGCTCATATCAATCGATCGGTACGGTTTCAGATGTGCGTCGATTCAGAAAATATCGAACGATCAAGTTTTACTTCCTGCAAAAAATATTCTCGCTCGTAATACCTTATTTAAAAAAAAACAAAAAATCGCCTCGTATAATACTTGAGAGGGTTTGAAGCTGCGGGGCACGCGGGCCAAGTCTATGTAAGAGGTGATATCGATTACCTCGCCGCGTGAGCCGGGGAAACTCCGCAATTCTTATTAATGTTAGCCAAAGTTTTTATTTCATTCATGAATTTAATATAATCCGCGTACTTCGTCGTTACGGTCAAAGTCTCGGAAATTTATAAGTTATTGCTGCGAGCTTGATACCTACGCTTGAATTAAATCGTAGAAATTCGTAAATTAATTGGAAAATTTACGAACTACTGAGGGAATGCCTTTGTCTGGGTGATAACGATACGTATACGTATATATATTTCGTATATTCATTCTATCTCACGGAATTATCGATATGAATTTCGTGCAAATGAAATATCCCCATTGTCGGAGAATCGCCACGAGTTCATCAGCGGTATTGAATGTTCTTTCGTATTTCTGAACAAGCGGTTCGGTCGCTCGAAAATCGTCACTGCGGTTTCGCACGAGACGCAGCTATAAACTTTTCGTGGTAGGGGAGACCGGGGCAAGTTGGAGGCTGGGGCAAGATGACGAATTGATTGTTTTTAGAATATTTTGACAGATAGCGCCGGGTAAGTTATCAAAAAGTGTTAAACACTCTTCTACGCAATAATATTTGCGATATAGCTAGCGTGGCAAGGTCATCCGGCTTTTTTACGGAGGCATTGTGGTTTCAGACGTGTGCGAAGTAATATCTGGAGCTCAAGAAAATAGTTGTACACAACTACAGATAAGCAAGATCGGACTTGTGAATTAATACTTTATTTCTATACGCATATAGATCCTAGAGATCATAGAATCTCCGAATTTTCACCAATGTACTTTTTGTGGGGTTCTTTTTTTGCAAATAGTGGCAAATGGGGCAAGATGGTGGGGGCAAGTTGACGGATCGTCCTTATCGAGATCTTTGCATGTTGTTTAGTTAATTGATATTTAGGCTACATACGATTGTGCAGCTCATTGAATAAATTGATAAATAAATAAATGAATAAATTTATTCACGATTCAATGTTGGCATGTTCTAATGTCGAAGGAGCAGCTCAGTTCGTTTGCGACCAGTGTTAATTGTATATCTAAGCTAAACTACATAAACTATGCGTATTTGTATTTTCATATCTTTTATGGATTTGAATAAACTGAAGTATATTTTGACGAAAAAAGTATTTTTTTAGGCCCATTAAACCAAAATCTAATATTCGTCAACTTGCCCCGATAGGTTCGTCATCTTGCCCCGTGGTCGGGGCAAGATGACGAATTTGCAGAATTTCGGAAAAATGGAAATTACATAGTTTGTGAATGATCGAATTCAATGTCAATTTTTTTTTTAATAGCTAACATCTCATACTTTTGAAAAATACCAACAGATTTTGAAATTCGCTTACAATCGATTAAAAAACCGCACTTGAAGCTTAACGTCTCCAACTTGCCCCGGTCTCCCCTACCAACGAAAATTTTCAAAAAAAATTCCAGGGAATTGTATATTACGTTACAACAGCAGCGACGACTCGTTTTTATATAATTTATCGATTTTCTTACGCGGATCGAATCGCAGATGCGTTAGGGAATTTTGCCAAACTTCTATTACGCAGCTGCAATTTCGAAACCGGAAGTGTAGCGCAGCGGAGCTGATGTGTTTCAACGAGAAGAATCGTAAATGGTCGTATGTATCATTTTTTCGCACAAAGAAGTTTAGGTTTTTACCTGGTAAAATTTGCAACTCTATTACTAATTGTAGGCACCTCCGAGAACACTATATCAGATTTATGCGAAATCGTATGAAAAAAATTGTTGAAATTTGTTCCGATTCGGAGTTGCAGGTACATTGCGCGACAGCACTGGTAAGTTTCAAGTTTTCTTTCCAAGCCTGTTTTGAGATTGACATTATCCAAAAGCACATCCTGTAGGCACACGTACGGGAAACCTATTTGTTTTTACTGGATACTGAACGGGTATATTTATACATCTATAGAGTATATAATGTATTTATGTATATACCCAAAAGTATCGGTGTATCTGGTGTATAGTTATAAATTGCCAGGGTGCCATATACATATGTATATAGACATATAGTCGTCGCTAATAACCGAAATAATTCGTTGCGAGGTGATGAAATTTTTATTAGGTAAAAATTCATTCCCCTTCAGCAATATAATGATTATATACTTCGGTTGCAGCTCACTATATGTATAATGGTTTTTTTTCAGTGCTCTGCTTCAATATGTCTGAAAAGTGAGTCGGGGGCGGTGAACAAACATTGCAATACGGCCTTTTCACGTATACTACGCGTAGGTAGAATTCTTTTTTTTTTTTTTCTTACTTTTTCGTCCTCCGAAATCAAAGTTTTTATTTATAGAGTACAGCGTATACTCGAACATCCGCAACTGCATTCTGCCGATATAATCTTCTTCCCATACACAGTAGATGTGCTCGAACTTTCCATCCTCGACGTTGCCCAATTATCCGGAATAACTTTTTTCTTTCACTTGGTATTCTCAAATGTAATTTTCAATACGTCTCTGCTGCGGTGTAGACGATATACGACACTGCAGGTATATACCACGAGGATGATCAAATTTACGATATAATTATCACTCGCGCACATTTCGAAATCTCATCAGATGTTCGATACCTTTTTTCATCGTCTGCGCCGCATTATCCAGTCAATCGCCCTCTGCCATCTCAAATCGCGTGGGATTACGTTAAAGGGACCGCGGCACGAGCTGACGTTAATTTGTTTATTTGAAGAAAAAAAATTATAAATGCGATGCACTAAAGAGAAATCAAATTTCAATTCATTTGATATATCTTATACCGAGTTGATAGCCGTACCTCCGACGGTTCATAGATATCATCTTATCCATGAATCAAGAAACTCTGCATGAATTAATTAATGAAAGAGATAGAAAAAAGTTTCTGTGATCGTATCATCTATGTTAAATGTATTAAGAATTTCTAGTACTTGTAATGATTATTTATTCTTTCTATATACAGTGGATCATGTTCAGTTGGCGCAAACTTTAATTTCTGTGTAAAACACGTCAGATTACACGCCAGTACAAACGATTTTAATTTTTTCACCTGAAAATTGAAAAAAATCAAAGACGAAATATCGGATTTTGTGTTTAGTAGAAGGACAATTGAAATACAAAAGCTAATACCGAAATTTCTATGCAAAAACCAATCGGGTTGCGTCGTACGCTGAACAATTGTTACGTTTACTATTAGCTGCGCTCCGTATAATTGTATTTCGGTGAATAGTTTAAACTTATATCTCCCTGCAGTGCAGAGTACCGTTACCTATACGGCGAATATTTGCACGTATTCTGCATTAGATTAATACAATTTCGGCGGATTCGATTGTTTTTCATCCCCATAATAACCTGCTGCGTATAAGTACTTGGAGAGTTTTACGAGAATGAGGTGGTGGTTTTTAAGGGCTTGTCCTGAAAATCTTGTTACGCGAATTCCTATTGATCCATGAAAAATAATGAATTCATGAATCGCAATTTGGTTGTCGAACAGAATTAATGTTAACCGATTGATTATCGTTGAATCGTTGATCGGTAGTGGTTTCCCGTTCGTATATTGCGAAACGATAATAAAATTCGTGGGAATCGTGGAAATGATCTAATAAAAAAAAAAATATGAAAAATCCGGAAATCCGAGCACACGCATATTTTCGTCATGCAGGTGTGTATAGCGGCAGTAACACGCGACCGATATGAATACGGCGGTGAAGCACTTGGACTGATTGTGAGTCATCCGCACAGTTGGTCGGATCCAGTTTTCTTTAAATAACACGACTGCCGAACTGTCGCTTTTTATTAAATAAATACAGCCATATGTCGCTGAACGGATTCAACGTTTACAAATCTGCGAAAAATCTCTGGTAACATTATCTGAACAAAAATTGCTATATTAAGCTCATTTCTATTACTAATTTTGAATGGAAATGGTAATTATAGCTCGGTCTCCAGATGAACTAATATTTACAATAATTTTTTTTTCATTCCTTTCTTGTAGAGAACCACAAGCAAAATACCGTTCAAATATCATAGGGCCTTAATCATCCAATTATTGCTCATGCAGTCTACGCTGTCGAATACGCATCGCTCTGAATAAAGGCTTTGGTAGTAGAATTTTCAATTTATTAATTTTTTTTATTTTTTTTATTTATCACAATTCTAGTCAATTCCACCGATCTCGACTTCTCGATTACATTACGGTCAACGACGTGTAAAATACACACGTACCTCCATCCATCTATAATATTAGATATATATTGCAGCGTCCATCGATTTATACATATATACCTATGCATAAATCTATACGTCGTGATGTCGAGTACCGATATGAAAATGGAGATAAAAGTACTACAATGCCGCGCGCGAGAAGATTTGTACGATGAATAAAGTTTTTCATGTATATTGATGCGTATATTGGTACAAAATATTATTCGGCAAATTTTATGGTCGTACAAATTTTTATTACATCCGTTTACGTCCTGAAATTGTGTCGCGTATTCGCGATACGATCAGCAATTCTTCCGTCACTGCTAGACCTATAGTTGGGCGTTTTCTTTTCTTTTTTTTCAATCGAACAGCGTTTTCGGAAGTCGAACGGAGAAAATTAATCATACGTTCGCACTCGCGGGTATACTTCAACCGAAGCAAAGTGCTGAGATACCTATTCAAGCGAAATCTTAGTATATATAGTAGACACATGTACGTGCATATGCACGTGTATAAGTAGACCTGGAATATAACGAGGCCGAGTAAAAATAAATTGACAACGATCTCTGCAGATGTTGCAGAATTAAGTGGGCAGGCTCGTAATAACCATCCAGTACAGCGATATGTATCGCCCTAATCTCTGCTCTTTACCCTACTAATGCAGTAAAAGCGATTGTTATAAAGTATGAAACTTTTTACTCTGTATTCGTATGGGTATAATATCCTATGCATGTATACGTGCGTACGTGCAGGCATATTATTTTAGACGTCACGCGCGGTACCTCGCGGACACTAACAAATTTAGTTACGGTCGCGTATGCGCATAAAACCGAGCGGTCAGTTTGCACGAATATTCCCGGTGCGCCTAAGAGACATCCAACCAAAAATAATGTACGTACAACTCATTGAAAACCTTCGACATTTTTACGATTGGTTTTATTCTTCAGTTTCTTTCGTCGCGTTGGTAATAGTTATGAACTATTTTTGGCCAAACTCGTATCAGATATAATACTCCTATATCCAATAACGTCGAATATGATAATTTTCATTTCGAAGTACCCTTATCGATCGCTGCGTGTCAAATTTATCAATTAATAAAGTCTGTTTATTTATCTATTCTCAGTCAAGTTTATTTCTATAACCACACCTGTATCTGCATTTGCATTCATATTCGATACGAAAATTTGCCCTAGCATTTTTAGTACATGTATTAAATATGATGCGCGTACACATGGGTATATATTCATGCTTTGGTTATATGAATGATACGATGGAATAATTAATATGATAAATAATAATGGACGGGTTGCATTCTCTGCTGAATATACCATGGTATCATAGATAGTTCAATATATCTATAATAGCATTCATGCAAATTGTTTGTGAATAATTATAAATATCTATTGTACATTATTATAATTGATTGTTTGGTTTTCAACTATGTATAATATTCTGCATAAGGAATGATATAATATTCGTTCGATTGAATATTTAATCGATAGATATACATGTATTCGAGCAGTTCGACCAACTACACGTTTATACATACCTATATATCTACAAATATGAAGCAGACGTCAAAAAGATTGTCTCAAATTTTCAACTAATTTTGCGTTAATAACATACATATTAGATTTAGAAGTTTATCCAGTTTCGTTGAGTATCGATGATTGAGTATATTCTTTATATTTTGTTCTGAAACACATTGCTTCTGAAATGTAATCCCTTAGATTGTTCGCAGTTTTTTTTCCGTGCAGATGCACATCTTTGTGCAATTTCAGAACTTGAACTGCTGATTGCAGAATGTTTTGTTTTTATTTGCAGCCCTCTATCTTTATACGCAGCTAATGATAGATCTACGTGGATATAGGTATAGTGGGTTTTGTTTGATCAAAATTACCGGGTTTGTGTAATTTGACGGTGGCCCCAGGCTGGGGTTAAGATCTACTTACGGAAGTTGGTCGAAGCTTTGAGATCCCGAGTAAACACCTTCGGGTATATTTCGTAGGATATGTTGATAACCAATTCCTGATGATTCTACAATTTTCACGTGATTACTGGCATCCATTTCACGAACCTTGATTCACCGGGAATCGAAAGGGCGCTACTATACACATATGGTGTATAGAACTAAATTCAAATCGGTGGTACCATTATGTGAAAGCAAACGATCGAAAAACAAAAAGAACACCCATTATGTATTGTTACGTATGTGCTCTTTTTTTTTTCTTATTTTTTGTGCCGACTCTTTTTTTTTTTTGTACTCAAATATTTGAGAAAGGATTTCCAAGGATTCTTCCTGTACATAAGGATATACGAGAGATTTGAGATATGTACATTTAAGATAGGAAAAGATAATCTGGAAAATTGCCTCGCTTTTTTTCACACTCTTTTCATCGACCATCTGAAAATTTGTGTTTGATATTTTCAAGGGTTTTTTTTTTCCCATATCGGCTCGCGTGCGACAAACACTTGCAGAGCAGTGTAGCACAAATCATCCAACGAGCGTATATCTATGTGGAACTTATGTATGTAGAATGTGTATACATACAGTTATTTATAGATGAATTTATAACGTGTGTATAACACCGCCGTTTAAGTGACACGCGTGAACACTTTTTACGGTCGACCTTGCGACCTATAGCGTACGAACGACCTTGTCGCCACCGCTGGTACATTCGGAACAGACAGCTGGGAGAGCCATGAGATACGATAAAGGATCGTAAAAAATTATCGACGTATAGGGTACATATTCGGGTATCGCGACGTGCGCAACGACGGCGGTACCACCGTACGATATTGGCGAATCTCTAAATACTTACATACATAATGTATTCGGGTACTCGGATACCTCGTATACACTCTCGTTCTAATCGAATTCCACTTGATTATATCGTAGGACGATGACCTCCTTCCGTTTTGCTTATTTTTCTCCCGGATGTTATAAATAATAGGCCATTGAATAAAATGATTTTGTACACCACGTATACCTATGTAGGAGAGAATGTCGGGGGTGAAATATCAAAGCGACAGTTACGAAGGAAGAACAAAGGGTAAAAGTTCTCTCCCGGAGACATTTTTTGGTTTTTGTAATCAGGCACTGCGCTCTGCCAGTTCGCATGTATTATACGCCTCCTTCTTTATTCGCTACCCCTTTTTAATCAAACACCTATTCTGATTCAGAATAACGTTACACACGTATATTCAGACTCCGAATCTCAGCAGACATACAGTAGACAAATATTGGAAAGTCTTATCCTGTTCTACGAGTGATCGCCAATTTATCGACCCGCAATGTGAAAAATCAAGTATATCTTGATGGGAGAAATTCGTAGATTGACAATAAAAAAATTCTTCAACATGCGTGTGATATATAATGATGTGAAATTGAAAAAGAAATTACGGGGCAAAAATTTGAACGACCAACGAAATCAAATGCGGCGCGTGCAACGTTGGTTATATTAGGTACGTACATTATCAGAGTAAACGAGGTACCGACTTTCCCGCCTGCGGTGTTTGTTGGTGTATAAACTTCAATATGCTACAAGATACTTACCCAAATAGGCGGGGTAGTTACCCCTCACTTTCCATCCACACGCAGTTTCGTCAACGAAGATAAACGATACAAAATAATATTATGGGGACAAGGTTTTTTTTTTACTTTCTTTCAAAAACTCCTTGTATTATACACATATAAATTATAGCAGGCAGGGCTCCAGAATGGCCTGACAAAAAAACTTGTATATTTTTTTTAAGCCTCTTGCACCCTTTTCCCTTCTTTTTTTACACAGTTTTTGTTTCCTTCTTTTTAACGTTGAAATAATCCTCTTTTTTGCTCGGTCAGCTGATACCGACGGCCTTTCAAATTTTTTTTGATTTTTCCTCGCGGTTGTTGCCTTTCATAATTTTCGTTATAGCTTCGAAGGTGTAGAACTTTCCGATGTTAACGATAAGCTTCTATATCGTCCGGTGAATGACGTGCACTAATTTGAGATCAAATTTATTCTGCAATTCGATTTTATATCAATATTCAGCAAAGGCACTTCCGGTTCGTACCAGAGCAGTTGATGAACGAGTAGATTAATTTCATATAGGATGGGCGCCGACATATTTTATTTTATAATCATTATTTCCCGCTGATTGGTCTTGTATGTGGTACGACTCACATCTTTTACCCGACCGATCGTTTTTGTCTCTTTCTTTATACCTGGAACGTCGCGACGTTCCATATCGACCGTCAATTATAGCCGTGTCACACCTGGTTCACGCCACCTGCGTAGAGTACACAAGTATGGTGCACCGTAACTAATTGCTGCCGAAGGTGCGATCGTTTGTGTACCAGAACAACTCATCGATATCGATGAAAAGGAAATAATTATATTATACACATACGTCGAAAGAGACACGAACGAAAAAAAGTCAATGAAAATATGGTTGTTGAGTATTTCGAATATATGAAAATGATGTGTTTAATTTTCATACCTACGTACGTACAATATATGCGTTGAACATGCATACGCGGTATATGTGTGTAATAAAAATAATAAATATGTTTCATATATACAAGATAAGAGTATACGTATAGTTTAATTCATTCTCGAGTACGTAATGCGAGAAGTAAGCAGGTATGCAATAATACCGCATATTATGCTATAGTCTAGGGTACCATGACCACGTATCAGCTGGGGGTGTTTTGTGTGTTTATAACTCTTTAAACCCTTCTTCCCCATAATTTACAAGTAAATTTCCTCTAATTGTACCTTTTCTACATAGATGCACATACACACGTACGCGCGTGTGTATGCGTACCTCGCACTTCCCCTCCTTCCTGCTCGGGCTAAGAACTTTTGACAGTGACTAATGCATTCGCCCATTTGGGGGTTGTTCAACGCCTCCGCCTTACTTTCCTGCAGTGCTTCCAACCCCCGACTGTTTCTCTCATTTCTTTCCACACCGCGCGTCGACCGGAGTGAACGGAGAAACGGGGTAAAAGGAGAGAGTATATTTTCGCCGTCGACCAACCGGAGTGTCAACCTTCTATAGAGTTATTTCTCATCGCTCATAAGACTCGTCGTTTTCAAGCCATACGCATTTATTTGTATATTATAATTCAGGAGCTGCGCACGTAGTACACACAACGATTATTCGCGTCACGTCGATGAAAAAATTTCGGAAAAATTGAAAATGAAAATTCATAACTGCAGCAGGACAGAATATCGCGATATGTACGGTGGCGGTATAGCGCCAGAGATTTTACGAGATCGAGAATCGGATGCGTAGTTCATAGGTATGTGTAGGTGGAACACTTTTTCATTTGAAAGTTTTTTGTACCTCTGCGTTGGCGTGGGCATTGAACTCTCCGGCGCGGTAGCTGCTGAACCCGGAATCGGCGATCGCGAGTCGATGCGATATTCATCTGTGTTAATTTCTCATCACAGCGTCGCGGCGCCGCGCCGGTGACTGAGTAACGATAGGCGACCGAGAAATACACGTACAAGGTGTTCATAAATAATTGTGCCAAATTCGAGGGGGTGATGATGTCTCCCGAAACAAGTAATCTGAGATGAGGGCATCGAAGGTCGCAGGTCAATCGCCCGATGACCGACAATTATGGTGATTGTTTGCAATAATTGAAAAATTGAAAATTAATGAATAATATACCAAACAAACGGACCACAACCTAAAGCTTTGGTCTTTTGAATTGTGAGCGTATTACAGCTTTCGAGTTTCGAGTCTTTGTACCTACTACCTTCGATGCCCTGGAACGCCTGAACGCGACATGGATTGATTGCTCGTCTCAGATTACTTGTTTCAGTGCACTTTATCTGCCCCTTGAGTCTTGTACGATTATTTATTAACACCCTGTATGTACGTAGCTATGTACCACATGACTGGTGATAATGATTTTCCGTATTTATGTGCACACCGTTCGCCTTTGCAACTGAGGAATTCAGAATCGTTCGTCTGGAGTCTAGACGGAGCTGCTAGTTTATGGTAATTTCGGTATCGTTCTTCGAAATTGATTATTTATCGGTTTGATAAGCAACTAATTCGATAGAATAAATTACCTACACACGGTACATACATACCTCAGTTGTGCATAACTTTGCACATTCGTTAATCTACAATTTATGTAGAACTAAAATTAAGGTTTGTCCCTTTAATCATTCATGCCAACAGAAGTCTATCCGACGAATCAATATCGAATACGTTTCGTATCGGTTTTATTTCGCCAATCGTGTAGGTATATTGTTAAATTTTTACAGGACGATCATTTTCTTTTCTTTCCTTCTTACCCTCAATCTGATCGAACATCCCCAGCTCATATCCTTCATCTGCTCACTCTTACCGCATATCGCTGTTTCAATTTACCCTGTACCTCGAAGAGAAGGGATGCCCAATGTGCATAATATCTATACACGATCATATAATAGGGGATGCGCGTGTCGAAAGATACCCATATTTTTGCCCGGTTACATGTCGTGACTCATAAATATGTATGTACGTTGAAATTACATACCACATGTTCAACGTAACGTGATCCAAATGCCCGTAGAAAAACTTTTTCGTATATACAATTTAGGTAAATTATGCATCTAACGTATACACGCGTGTGTCTAATCTAACATACGTACGTACATATATAAATATTATGCATTTTACTTGCGCATAGATACGCACATTTGTATATTTCATCACCACGTTTTGTCACGTGTTTTCATTTTCATACGTGTATATATAATGTATTATACGCACACGACCTTATACTGCATAGGATATTTACAATTTCAGCCGTTTGTTCCGTGGATTCTTTTTTTCTATTTATTTTTTCACTTTCATTTTTCGCCTCGGTACAGCTTCATCTTCCTGGGAGATAATATGCGCCTCGTATACTTCACACTTGTATATATTACATGGCATCTTATGTGTGTACTTAACAGGTTCTCGAGATACACGTGAAGTACGAGAAACATATCCTCGGCGTGCATTATACATATAATTATATATAATTGCGCGCTCTCTGTGCATCTTTCCTGTTTTTTTTTTTTTTTTTTTTTCTTTTTCTCTTGAAACGATCCCTAGTATCCAAGTTTTGATTTATTTTTCTCCATTTGCAAATTGTACAGTTGAAACTCGCTAGAATATCGAATCGCATTATTGCATTAGGATTTCTCGAACATGAGAATACTTGCCCAAAGGTGATAAGGGGGATGAAAAGAAATACATTTATCAAGTCGTGTTATTTCATTTTCTTTTATTTTTACGGTTTTTCTTTGGTTTTTCTCTTTTTGCGCCCGATAATATGTAGGTCGGAAAAACTGGTAGCGTGGAGAGACGCACGTAAAGGTTACAGATATAATGTACGGACACCCGTGGGGACGAAAAAATATGGCTACGTAATAAAAATCACCCAGCTTTATGTATGAAAGTCAGTGATACGTGTGCACATATAGTACACACTATATGCGTACCAGCTGTCAGATGTATATCTATTTTCGTATGATTTTTACCTGGGAAAATGAGGCCGACAACGTATACTGCGAGTAAAAAAAATAAAATAAATAAAATATTCGAAGAAACGAAACAATATACATAAAAATTTGACGGAACGAATTAATTTTTGAGAATTTCTTTTTTCTCGTCGTCAGATTACATGTGCACATATTTGGGCATAAAGTGTTGAAGTATATAAATTAATAATAACGAACAGCAATTAATTCTCCAGCTGAATGAAATTGAGTTAGCGATATAATAAACTTGCATAATTGATCAAGTTGTATTTGATATGAGGGTTAATCGATTGAGCGAGTAACTTTGTAATAGGTGTCGTTAACAATCGTTAGCTGCAGCATACAGACTCGAATCTGTACGGGGTGCTTAGTAATTATTATATTTATATCCGGAACCCTCTCCGAATAGGTATAGGTACACATATACATCGAGATTAAATTTCAGTTTGAAATGAAAATTAATTGCAACGATATTTTATGACTCTACCACTCGGATCGCTTCGTGTTAACTGGTTCCTCTACTACCTACGTTCCGGCTGTTATCGCTCGCCCGTTAAAGAATTGAAAATTGAAATGCACGTTCGTTGATTAGAATTCTTCTCTTCTTTTACAATTAGATACGATGTAAATGCAACATCTTTATACACGTATAAATAATAAAAAATTCATAAATTTCTTCCGCTGTAGACAAGGTATGATTTTGCATGGAATGCCCTGTATATTTATCTAGATAATTTTTCTATCGCTTCTATTCTTTTTTATCTCGAAAATATCTTAACCTGGATTCGGTCGCACGTACTACCCTCGGTTTTGAGGAAGTTACCGCGTGCACGTATACGTCGGTGTGCAATATCCGCGGTAAGCTGTACCCATCACCTGTATTATATAGTTTGACGTTCGCGAGCTCCGAGTCGATTAAATTGATCTTTCTTTTTATAGATATAAATAGTTGTCCGTGCACGTGAGTTGACGTGTCCAAGCGCAGTATAATAGCGGCTCAGCCGGTATACCTGCTGCCGTAGCTGCTGCTGCCTCACTCGCGAAATGTAATTTAGTCAAATTACACGCGCCGAGTGAACGGTAATACTAGGAAATGATTATGTCGGTTTCAAATCCACATTTATTCTACTCAAATAGGTAATCCTATAGCTTAGCCGCGGTCTCGTCGATTCATACTGCACACGCGTCTTTACACGCACCGCGTACATCCCGCTGCACAAACCCTTTACACGAACCAATCGTGTTTTCGCATTCAGGGAAAATCATTGTTCGGGGCTCGTGTAATTGATGCGCGTAACACGAGATGTGGTATTTTCGAGTTTTATGGATCACATGACCTTCTATACCGTGTAGGATGTTTTCTTTTTTTTTTTTTTTATTAATTTTAAATAAATTTTTATCTCACGGAGCCTGCGAACTCCGATCGCAATATTTCTTATTACAAGCATTTTGTTGTACATACATTTCATTCATTAACTTGATTGTTTTTCGTTTTTCAGCAACGTGCGGTGGCCCTTGCTGTAATTCAAAAATGGAGCAACGAATTTCCAATCAGGCTAGGGATGATTTTCAAAATTTAATGCATCACCACAGCAGAAGTCTTCAAGGGCTTCTGGCCTCCACTGCAGACGCCATAAGGGGTGAGTAGATTCCATTTGCAATATCTTGAAATACATCTGATTGCGAAATAACCAGAAATGCAAGTCTTTCGGAGGACGTAAAATTCGAACGCGATGATGCGTACTCGTTACTATATTTTCTGTCAAAATATGCTAAAGTAAAAAAGCTTTTCATTGGTTTCTAAAAATTCGAGAAAAATGTCCAACCGTTCCAGATGTACTCCGGTTTTTTGTCCCCTCGAATCACCGGCATAAATTCAAAATGATTAATTTTGCCTGATCGATTCAACATCGAGTCGGCTATCAGCCGGTACGCGCCCAATATAAGCTCTACGCCGAACACCATAGCGTAATACCGAGCGGAGAGATTGGCCTTTGTTACTTTGTGACAAGCCCTTGGTAGATGAAGGGCGATACACGAAGTAGCGTAAAAGGAAAAGGAATTTCTCCCAGCTTTTATAATTACTCTCTCCTCTCCTCTCCTCTCTTTCTCTCGTCCATATCCTCAAGAGCTCTTTGAAGTTCGGAACCCTATCCTCAACTTTCGTGGATTAATGTAACTGTACATACCGACGTATGTGATCAATCGCGATTTTACATAGGTACCGAACCCCTTTACGCGATGGGATGTTTAACGCACACGTACCTACGTCGCGGGGTACGTATACGAATCTATATGTAGTTTGTATGTAAACAAACCCGTGTACACAGGCGTTGCTTTTGTCAAATACATTCCACCCCAGCGCTATTAGGTGACAAGGAATGATTTAACGACCTGCAAAACAAGACTTATACAGTACCGGTGTACGCTAAGCTGCGATGACTCGGAGTATACATACAAGAGGCGTATATTACTCGCGAACTCGTACGTTCGCACAACACATACCTATACATATATACGATTCGACCGGAGTTTATCCTAGAGCCGAGGAGCTCTATTGCCAACCTATATGGTTGATGTACCTTTATACCAAAACTTTCGGCCCTTGCGTTCGTGCCTGAACTTGGAAAAGGGTCAAACTTTCCATGGGGTGGGTTTCGCTCTTCGGAATCCCGTACGGCGCAGCATCCCCTTAGATTTATTTATTTATTTTTCTTATCTTCGATCGAAAAAACCGACGTATACTGTATCGTGTTCCACGCTTCATAATGACCGTACTATAATTACTGTGGAGTGAGGTGCATTTTAAAATTAAACTGGAACTTACAAATAATGCGAAGCGATAGTGATGATATTCTCTTAGTTTGGCTGAGAATATTTTCCGATTTTTCTTCCGAATGTTGGCGAGAGAAAAAGAGATCTGTGGACCTGGAGCGAGAGAGAGAGAGAGAGAGAAAGAAGAAAGAAAGAAACGCGCGAGGGTGAAGGGGGGATCATGCTATGAATTGCCAGACGTTCGGGCGCCACCCAAATAGATTGGGCACTATGTATCATTTATAACACCTTCCGCAATGCAGTAAACAGAGGAGGTTAGCTTGTAAAGTACTACCAACATTTATATGTATGTAAAAACAAGAAAAACAAAAAAAAAAAAAAAAACCTTAAAAAGAATAAGTCGCTCAGCTAGATAAAATATATGTATACATACCTATGTGTATATAGATAGCGGAGAGCGTGAACTGGACCGATTTAGAACATAAAATATTACAACCGCGTCTCTCTCTCTCTCTCTCTCTCTCTCTGGGATTTAGAAACGTACAACAAACATTGCTCGCGTATACGTGTATACGATCTTTTTTCGACACACGACAATTATACCCACTTGGATCTGTCAAACGATTCAAGAATAAATTTTGCAATTCCATTTACAATTTGTATTTTCGTATTCTCTGTAATTATTCGTTGAAAACGAAAGAATTTCAGGTATAAAATTGAACTATTTTCACGTGCACATTTTCGAATATTCATGTAGCTGTTATATGGGATTTGGGAAAATTGCAAAAATTATATGTAATTCTCCATGCTCCAATGGGCTCATTTATTTTCCAACTCGCATATAGGATGTTCGATCTAATTTTTCGCGTGTGAAGTTTCGGTTTAAAAAAAAAAAAAAGTATAGGGAGTTATATACCTGTATTTACGTAAAAATCAATAGCTCGGGATGTTTAACGATGGGACCTGAATATATTTGACACATATAATATTAAGCGCGTTACGTAATATTATTAAAATATATGTATAGGAGAGTATACATATGTATAGTTCGAAGTAGTTGATCATATCTGAATTGCCGATTAACTTTATTATGTCCATTGGGTCCGTACGTGTTGAACGAAGCCCGAATGAAATGTGTACCCTCCTCGTAACATCCGGTATGAGATGTAGGGTAGTTATGTATTACATACCCCGTGTACACTTAACATAAAAATATATGTACACACTGTGCAATTGCGGTGGTGTATGTATACGTACGTGTATATATGGGGCATAACCCTACATCCTCAGCTAGCTGCGTGCCAACTGGAACGCGAGAGGACTTTTCGAGTACAATTGGGTTATTATACGGAGTCCCTGACTGAGAGATTCTTAGCTCTTTTTTTTTTTTTTTTTTTTTTTCTTTTTTTTTTCTTTTTTTTTTATCACTTTTGATGCTTCCAACTCCTTTCCTTCCTCCCTTATACTCCGGGTGATGCTTCCGCCGAGATTGAAGTCGCTAGGGATGAAGAGAGACCGAGTGACCTCGTTCTTATTCGGAAAAGTGCTGCCTGAGAAGTCGACCACTCACCACTTGCAAATCACCGCTGTTTCTTTATTTTACTCGTATAACCAGCAGTATGCGCGCGCGCGCGACGCATTTGATTTCATTCGTCGTTTAAATTTTTATCCCATATAATTTTTTGTCAATTTCACATCACCATATTTCGCATGAATGTTGAGAGTTTCCTTTCGTCGATCGACGAATTTTTCCCATCAAGATATAATTGATTTTTCACTTTTTGTGTCGGTAAATTGGCGATCACTCGATCATTTTCATAAGATGGGTTAATTTGGTCTTCGAATTTGGAATCCTGGTACCCAAACATTTAAAAATACCATAGAAAATCCTATAGCACCAAAAACTTCAACCACGATAACCGAAATTTTTCTCTTTACGATCACGATCGGACGATTTGTGAGTGGAAAATTGTCGAATATTTGCCGTATTGAAAATGGGACTTTTGCAAATTTTCTAGGGGAGAGGACGAAAATCAAAGCGGGGTCACTCTTTGTGGTGAATTTAATTTTTTCAGGCTCAAATTGAAACACAATCCAGGACCTCTGGCTGTACCCATAACCCTCGATCGGGAAAATTAACATTGAAAATGAAATTTTGAAATTTTTGTCTCTCCCTTTTTCCAACAGACGCGACGCATCATATGTATTTATATCGATCTTTTTCGGTTCGAATATTTTTCAACAAAACCTCCATCGATAATCCCTCGGGTTCGTTAAATTTCTTCACACCCTATAACAAAACGAATACGCGCGATGCGATCTTTTCTCATAGCGTTGATTAATAACACCTACCATTCGTCGTTTGCAACACGCCGCACAGCCTCGAACCAATAAAACTAAGGCGAACGAATTTTCTTTTAGGTATACCTACGGAGCCCTCTCGCTTTTTTCATACCCTGTTTGTCTTTCTTCTCCCCCCTCGATCTTTCGACTGTATCCCTGCCTGTTACGAGAAATAACCCATCACCCTTGTATAATGCTTTCAGGAGAAAACTTTTCAACGGGACTTTTCTCTTTTCCCGTCTCTGACTTTTTCTTTTTTCTCTCCTTTTCTTTTATGTCTTTTTTCGTTCGCGTATAAATGCTCGAAGGCGGGGGAAATTGACATTACGAAAATGTTCTCCGCTCCGCGGGTCACACAGCAGATTTACGACTTTGGGAAAATTCAACTGAGATTAGAAGGATCAAGTTGAAACCACCAATTATAAGGTCGATCGATGATAGAAGAAAAATAAAGAAGAATTTCTCAACACCTTTCGGTTTTAGAAAACAAATTCATTATTTATTTATTTATTTATTTATTTATTTTTATAGAACTAATATGAAAACTCGAGAAAATGACTAATTCTGAAATTGTGCGTGAAACTGGTTAAATTCACATACGCGGGAATTAATACGTTATTGAGTTGTAGAAATTAATTACTTAACTTTTGTTGATTTTGGCAATAATTTTCCACGTCCATTTTTATTTTCAGTGTAACGTACCTGTTAAATGATATTCTACGCGCGGCTATCGAATACATTATAATATACACACAGGTATAACGGTTTTTATGTATCTATAACAGATTATAATTAAACATCTGCGATACGCAGATTGCTGATCGTTGGTGTTACGGTTCTACATATTTTTTGTTTAGTTTGTTATTTTTTTTTTTTTGGGGGGGGGAGGGGGTTACGGCGATGTATTGCACGTATGACTCGTCGTACGTATTCCCTCTACGGTCGCGCGAAGGGGTTACATTAATAGATGACCATGCTCTACTTAGCGAACAAACGATGATTACGCCACAGGAAGCAGATCTAGTTTCTAGGCTATTACATTCAGTTTTGTCGTATGTGGAGCGCGGACGTCTCAAGAATCATCCAAATCATATCATATCTTTTATCATATTTTCTGTCGAATCTATTTTCTTCGTGTTCTTTGTCATCGTAATTTGCTTTCGTCCTTACTTTTTCCATGTCCTCGGAATCTAATGGGGAGATTTCCGAATTCCCAGTCCGTTTTCAAGTTTTTCAATAACTTGCGAATTTCGATTTTTTAATTTTGTTTCTGATTTCTTTAACTCCTCGGTGTTCGAATATCTTCGAAACATCCGGTATCCCCGTCCAACAACACCGCTCGATGATTTTCAACGCAAAAAAATGTAAAATTCAAAGTGACACGCGCGTTTAAATTTCATAGTAGCCGGTACATAAGTGCATGCATAATTAATTTACACGAAAATATACGTTGCTCACCGTAAGGCACGCGTGTTCAAGTTTGTTTTAGTCTCGAGATGTTATTTTCGTGTATAGGTATACCTTACGCACCTACCATCATTCACTCCCACCTTACAGTTGTATATATATATGTAAACACCTTTATGTGCATATAAATATATCCTACGTGTATAGATATATAGATAAAAATGTTTCTCAACCTGATAGTTTTCTCGTATTTAGTTAGCTTCTTCTTTTCTACGAGGAGCACGGTATAAAAAGATTCGGAAGAATAGAAAAGGAAAAGAGACTCGATCCCGAAGATTTCTCGCCTAACTTCTCCGCAAGCCTTCCCATGTAATAAGTTTCGTTTTTTCATACCTATAGTCGGAATACGGCAGCAGGCGATTAACCAACTAACGCGTGGGTGGCTCGCTTCTATGAGGAACGGGAAATTGTCCGTGTGGAATGCGTGACTTTTACATATTTATTTTTTTATTTTTATTTTTTTTTAACTTTTCAATTTTATGGCTCCTCGCAGCTCGTCCGCACGATCTCTTCTTTCTTTTGATTCGTGATCTTTTTTTTTTTTTCTATTTTTCTTCTATGCGAGCTCTATAACCCATTCCGTGCAAGTATACCTACGAAATCTAAGCCTACGGCTATGTCTCTATTGCTGCGTTTGCGTAAAAAAATACTTGGCGCCATCATACATATTCAATGGAAATATGCTAATAAACGGACATGGGATTAGAGGCTCGTCAGAGATATAAAGCTTTTACTGCAATGTACATATGTAGGTATATAATCGTACGTATATACATATATGTTTTATATGTATCTTTGATGTAAGGGAGACATTAGTTTCGTCGCGTATTATAATAAGCCGCACGCGCGTATAGGACGGTATTGCAGCATTAAGTGTTTTTTCGTTAATTTATGAAAGTCTCCGTGGCTTTGATTACATTTATTATAATTACTGGAATAGTGGGTGGGATGTTTTTTTTCTTTTTCTTTTTCTTTAAATTTTTATTAGGTTCTTCGCTTATTCATTTTATTTTTCGTAAATTGTTTTAAATTTTTCGTTCATTTTTCATGCTTGTATCTATCACTTATGGTAATTCGTATTATGTACGTACATTAGATATCAATTTTCGTCCGTTGACCGTTTTCGGTAAGGTATAACTTTTTAGTCTTCAATTCCGAGATGTTTCTCCGTTCGTTAGTACATTAGGCGTAAGAACACATGAAAATTCAATCGTCCCTCGTTTCAAATCAATGCGCGATTTCCCAAAATGTTCCGTTCGTACGAATTTGATTTCGAAGTCTCTACTCCTGACGCACAAATCCTGCACTTGATGTGATAATAGCAAACATTGAAATTGAAAAGTGGTATGTTTAGATTAGAAGTATATAATAAACGTAACAGTTTGAATGAGAAGTACAATAAATTAAAATAAATTGAAAAAATGAAAAAACGTCTTGGTGATTTGGCACGGAATGCCCCATACGTACACGTATGTATTTATACGAAGTAAATTTTTCATCTGCAACTGCATCGCGACAATGTGTAGGGGGGTAAGAAGAAAAAAAAAAAAAAGCAAAAGAGTACGAAAAGAGTAAAAGAAAAAAGTGGACCGCGAATATCGTTTTACCGATACAACTTGCAACACTGTGAGAATCACGAACGGATCTTATCCCTGCGTCGCCTCTCCTTTGCACGTATATTATAAAGGCTCTGCAGTTGCAACGTTATATATAGAAGCTTCCAGAAGTTGCGCTCATCTGATCACGTGGTGTGTTGCAGTACAGGGAGCGTGCAGGCGCGGGAATATAAGCTCGATCCGCGACCGGCGATCCGGTCTTGGGCTGTGGCTCGCGGCATTTTGTCCCTGGGTTTGGTCGCCATATAAGGACCCGCGGGCTCATTCCTGCATTGATGAGGAGAAGGCCCCGCGTATCTCGCCCCCCCTCCCCTCCCCCGCCCCCCCGTGCACTCTCCCGTGTCCTTAGGCTACCAAAGATATTGCAACCGCCGCCTTCTTTTCTCTCGTATCGAAAGTTTCGATGGTTAAAGGACCGACTTGAAAGATGCCGACGTTGTATATAGGGTGAGTCAATTAGAACTTTCGTAATGGGAGGGACCTCGTGCGAACTCGTATCGTCCTTAGATTCGACTTTTCTCGAGGTCCGGAAGGATCCCGGCAGAGTGGGGAAAATTGACTTGAGAATTGCGAGCCGAATTCAGAGACTCCTCCTATTCCAGCGCTTCGCCGAGGACTCACCCTGTACATATTATTTGTATGCCCACTTTATATAAATCTCGCGACGTTCTGCAGATGCGTGAAGCTACTATATTGTATGTAGTTTGATGTAAACGGATGAGCACGTGAAAAATCACAAACACTTATGTTCACGGTATTCGCACCCGAATATACAGCTAATTGTAAGTAGCTGTTTTATTACTACATATTTCAAATCGACGATGTACAACGTTGGTCAGAATTTTTTTTTTCGTCTCCTCGCAGATCTCTCTGTTACTATCGGTTCGTACCCCGTGTAAAGTTTTATTATCCTTGATTCAATCCAGCGCAGCGGTTCAATCTATATGAATATCTTATGATCAGCGTGTTCACTCGTGTGCATGAACTTTGCGTCTGCGTTGGTGTCAAATATTCGTATCAATTGTATTATTTGCCAGCGAATCAGTTGGATATGTAACTGTGACTATAGTTCACGGTGTAATTTTGACGCGGTAATATATATATTCAGGGCCCTATTCGTAATGGTCGATATCAGCTGGCCACGTCTCTCTCAATTCGACTCGAGTAAATACCCTCGACCACGGATATAGGAATCAATTATTTCATGACACGTTGGCAACGCGCTTTAGCCAAATTTCTCGCCAATTCACATCACGTACCCGGATACCGCGTACCCTCCATATCGCACGGCTGCTAAATATTGCCAAATGCAGATGAACAATTAACCACGTTTGTAATCATAGTTTGATTTTATTCATCAAATACAATGTCTGTACACGTAATTCGAACTTGATCGATATGTTTAGGGATCGTAATTATTTATATTATCCTGCCGTATAACGTATCGCGCTTGCATAATAACAACAAGTATCGTTCGGGTAATTATACCTACGACGATGAGAATTTCAGTTTTCATCATTGTTTTTTCTTTTTTTTTTCCCCATACAGTGAGGGAAATAAAGTTGACATATATTTGTCAGCAATCGAAACCTTTACCGCAAGTATCGGCAAAATATTGTGCGGTGCAAATCTACGGGAATGATATAGGTATATGTATAAACGCGATCGTTGCAAATATGTACACACATCGTACGTACAGGCATGTTGAGCCGCTATTGCAATGACATAATCGCAATTGTTAAACTAATTTCGTTAATTCGTCGAAATTGATTCTAATCGGTCTAATTGGCCGAGTGAGAACGCTCGTCCGTACGGTTCGCACAGCGTTACACGTTATACGTATACGCGTACATACGTGTGCGTCGAAGCGAATTATTCCTGTAAGTGCTTCATGATTTTATCGCGTGCACTCCGATCGCAATTTATATATGGTAAAAATTTTTATTCGCTGATAATATTATAACTTTCAAATCGACGCAACGACCGCGGATTCATCTGTAACCATTTCGCGGCACTTGAGCGCTGCTCTCAATCGATACGCGGCGATCACACGTCGATTTTCTCCATTCGATCGAAATTCCTCAGCGTATGCAGCGACGCTGCGGATGCTTGAAAATTCCAAGTGGGTAAGTCCGATGTGAGGAAAAACGTAATTCCGAATCGCGGGTGGGGTTTATAAATATTATATCGGTTGCTCAGAGTTTTCCCGGGCGTGTCGTCGACAAACTACGCGACTAAACTTGAAAGTTTCGCACTGACCAATCGGCGCAATCGCACACGTACCATCGAATCGGTACCCGACCAATCGCCTGCCCCGTACCGACCGTCCACACGTATACCTATGCGACGGGATTGTTTCTAACGAACGCGCTGCACGACGTGCAAACTCTGGAATGCGGTCGCCCTAAAAGATACTTTTTTGCTTTCGTTTTTTCTCAATTCTTTACTCGATACACACCGGGTCCTTTTTCCTTCTCTTCTTCATTCGTTCGTTATGTCATGTATCGGGTGCTGAGAAAAGTTGTGCACCGATATTTCTGTTACTTTTTTTTGAGTACATAGTTGTTCGAATGCATATGATTCAAAAAAGATTTGGACAGTGATCGAGAAATTTTTGTCTCATTTTTTATTCACTTATTTTTTGTTAATTCAGAATATGTACGTACATACATACTTACCAATTGTGAGTATATAGGTATGCCAATCACTTCCATTTTATCCTCTTTTTTGGAGAGATTTTCTAAACGGAGCGATCAATATTCGAAAAAATGGAAATAGAACAAAACAATAATACTCATAATTGCCGATACGCATATATACAGTTATTCAAATCGTTTTACGAACGTCCAACGTCTACGTCGGTATACCCGATAAACTGCGGTCTTGAAGAAAAAAAGCGATGTTTAAATTATAACAGCTGGTCCAATTCACGCTACTTTACCCTCGAGTGTACACTTGGGATTTCTGGTTCCCAAATCCAACCAATCTGCACCCTCTTAAGCGAGGCTCGCTTATTTTCACGCGCCAATTTTGACCAACATCTGCATCCACGTCGCTATAAAGAGACCACGTTGCTGCAACGTTCCTCTCCAATGAAAAGCTCTTCATCATTCTCATGCTTAATATACTCTTATATGTATACCGTGCACTACTTATGTGTTTGTGTAAGATACGCATATATGCAACTTCATTAAATGCGGGCTACACGAAGGATAAGGACGGAAACACGAGACTTTGAATTGCGATCGATCTGAGCCTTTGAAATTGGGTTGTACACCCGTTTCATGTAAAAAAAAAAAAAAAAAAAAAAATCACATGAAAGCTCATAGATATATGTACGGAGGGAGAGAAATACGCAGGTTCATTGAAATCTATAATACGCGCAAATACTTGGACCTCATATGTACAATTAAGAAGGGGAAAGCAGTTAATTGTGATTGGTCATTACAAACGCGCCTTACTTTTCTGCTCCGCAAGTTTTGAAAATAGCGCCCAGGTTGAAATATGCGGCTGTATACAATTACGAGTGGAAAATAATTTCCGCATTTTTATTCCAGGATTTATTATATTCTCATCATCGTCTTCGTTTTTAGAACCGCTTCCAGTTGAAAGTATTGAAACACCGACACCACAGCGGCGGTTGTAAAAGTGTAATCATGCCGCACAGCTAACTGTAATTCTGTTTCGTGCTTTGATAGCTGCGCCCTTATAATTGGTACAATTATTCACCTGTCACCGCAGGTTGTCCGCGGTTCTTTTACGGATAATATTCAACCTTGTTCCAGCGCCACGTGCATCTACTTCTTACTTTCTTTTCCGTAATTCTTCTCATTTCTGGTCCTCGCAGCCTGCTCCGTTTATTTATCTCCCGGCAACACCTTATATAGAATAATAGATACACGTAATTATATATATAGGAAGTAGCGGAGGGTCGGAGTATTTGCCCTGCATGATACGAGAATTTATACCCTGCAGAGTTGGAAACTCGTTGGTGTCTGTGCACGTGTAAAATAGATGAGGGAAACGGAGGTGAAGAAAAAACGGGTTGAAAAAGTGTTTCGGTTCGGGTTGTTCAATTTTTCTCCTTTTTTTCTTTCACCGTTGCAGCCGCGCGATCATCTAACAAGGAATTATAGGTTATTAGGTTATATATTTCCATTCGCTTCTTTTTTTCACTCATGCATTTCGAATCTCCTCTTTTTTTGTTGTTTCTTCTTTGTTAAAAGTTTGCTTCTTCTCGATTTTTTCCCTGTAGTTTGGGGTCCAACAAAATGAGAAAAAAAAAACGAGTCGTCTTTATTTATTTATATTCATCGTTGAAAAAGTCGTCGAATATTAGGGAGTTGAATCAA
Organism: Athalia rosae; assembly: GCF_917208135.1. Lineage (NCBI taxonomy): Eukaryota > Metazoa > Arthropoda > Insecta > Hymenoptera > Athaliidae > Athalia > Athalia rosae. Next base: position 23,930,213 of record NC_064026.1, on the reverse strand, counting down.
GTTGTCAAGCTATTGGCATTGAAATGTCTTCATTACATACCCTCGTCGCGTATGTGAGATTTATTTATGTGTGTCAACACGCTAATTATATACACACATATGTTGATTTGCGATATGCAAATTTTTGCGCTTAGAATTATCGATCGATGCTGCGCGACTACCTCACAACCTCAGGGATATACCGATTAACGATTCTTGGCTTTTATCTGCTGCTTCGGATTTTCTCTAACCACTCGATCGCTTCGCAGGCTTCTGTCTCGACGCATTAAGTTAACGTTCGAAGGACGAAATTACCCATTTGACGTCGATCGGAGAGACGTAGCGACTAGTGAAAATTGCGCTCGTACGTACACACGTATTACCATGCGTATAAAATATACGACTCCGCGTTTCGCGTTGGAGATTCCTATGTACGAGGCTCGGGTAAAAGATGGGAGTTAAAAAGCGTGTAGATGTACTTGTGCGGCTGTGATGTAATAAATAAAAGAAATTCAAGCGTCGATCGTGGATTGAGTGTTATGTGTGTAGCCTTGAAATAGTAACTCGGGGCACGTGCCTCGACTGTAATTGAATCTCATCGTTGCAACGGGCATGAATCACATCTGATGCAGCTACCACCACCCGGCACCGGCGGCCCAGAACTCTCGTCGTTATCAGTCTTCGGGGTGACCAATCGCATCAATAAAAATTTCCGTTGATACTTTACTCCAATCAAAAGCGCCTCAAGTGACCGGAAGTTCCGAATGAGGTTATTATATCACTCGCTTTGTTAATAAAAGCTCGTTTATACCGAAACGCTGCACCTGCGGATGATTCTTTTTTCTTCTATATTCTTCTCCTCGTAGAGGTATATGAGTGGGAGCGATAGGTTGTGTTTCTACTAAATTTCCCATGACTCTTCTTATGTCCTTATGATCTAATCTAATATCAATCTGGGTTAAAAGGTCCGCAGCGTTCTCGAAACTGCCCATATTGATGAGCTATGAGCTGATACAATTTTCAGTTCACTTAGCTCTTAACCGTGCACCGATATATACACGTATGTAATTTTCATCGTCAATTATCGTTGCCGTAATGCACAGCCCTTATCGTTGCACGGGATGGTCTAGGCGGGTAGATTTAGCGCGCAGCCTCCCCGCCCGCCCTGTGTCTCCTTTTCCTGTTTCCGTAAATGATATATGGGTAACTACCCCTCATTTAATTAAGCTACTATGTGTTGCACCCCCAGTCGGCTTTATATACGCTTATATATTCCGTACGTATACCTATATGGAATGTTACGCAGACATCAACTTCCGCTTTACGTTATTTTCCCCGCTTTCATAAATAATTTTGCGCACATACTTATACGAGACAGACACGTACAGACGTAAGTGCACAGAGATATATTGTACGGTTCAAAATAGTAAGAGCTGTAAACAGTCACTGATCTCGTTCAACTATTCGTGAAAAACTGGAAAAGAAAAGTTTGAGAAATTTGACGATTTCTTGCTCATCGGGATCGAAGGCGTGACCCACGGATTTTCAGTCCCGCGAATTTAATTTCAGTTGTTCAGAGAATCGTTCGTAGATTCGCGGCCTGACTATCAATCGATTCTATCGATGTGTGGTACGAACCCGTACGTATAAAACGATTAAAAAATGGATGATGTAATAAATATAAATGACATTTGAAAAAAGAAAAAATAATTGTCGCACTTCGCGCTGGGTAACGAGTCGGTGGTTAATTAGCATTAACGAGAATTTCATCCCGTAGTAATTGTACACGAGGTTTCGAGTCAGCTCTACTAAATGGTTAATTTGAAAGTTGAAAAGTTTTGCGGCGAAACGAGCTCGCGTATAACTCTGTACAGCTATACTAATCCAAAATCTTTGGCCGCCTTTTAATTTACGGTGAATGGGGAGTTGGGGACCCTTCGCCGTCGTCTTACATTGTATACGGGGTTCGTGGGTGTGGGTAAGTTGTTTTTACCGGGCTCAATAGCCGAACAACCCCAAGACGACGACGACGACGACGACGACGACGACGGCGACGACGGAGGAGAAATGGGAACGAGGTGGCGAATGTTCGCCGTGCGAATTTTACGGTAACACGCCGCATTTCCTATTCACTAGGATAGTCTCGGGGGAATTTCGCTCGTTACAGGCACACCTACCCACCTTAATCTAATCCCGCCAGCTACAAATACACGTACTATTCACGCTTCTGCAGCAACGCGATTACGCGTTTAGTCGTACCACCAGCTACACGTTGAAGAAAAAAAAAAAAAAAAAAAAAAAGGGGAAATTTCGACCAATCATTTTCGCGAGTCTTTTATTGAAATTCCTTAAACTCTGAATCGTTTGAGTTTCCCTGTAATTTCAATCTCCCGAAAATAAGAGGGTGCGATAAAAAAAAATCTAAAATCGTGGCGTATTTATGTTTAGCCCGGTCAAATTAGACGAATTTCGGACCAAACGACGGAATAATTCAAAGTGAGCTGAATTTCGGTGTACCCACCCTTACTGAGTGTTCTGAAACAACATCCGAAAAGTAACCTCGATTTGTCCTCGAGCCTCGCGATTTATAGGGAGCAAAAGGGAGAAAGATAAGACTAAAAATGAAAGATTTGTACATGCAGATTTACCGACGGAGGTGATGAAGTACGAAAAAAAATGGTTACCGTGCCTATATATATACATATATATACATATTGATGGAGGTTAATATGTGAGAAATAATTAACATCATTCGTTGAGCAACGAAGACAGATTTGAGAGGTCAATTCACACGGCGATGTAATAGCTGGTTTGTACTTGCGTATGAAAACATTTTGCACCCTTTATATAATTTTTTCACCTTTACGCTCGCAAAGTGTAATCTTACGCCACGTGGTATATAGCTGAATCATATCCGGGTCAAAATGGAGGAGAAGCGAGGTCCCTCGAGCCCTTCGTGTGAAACGTATTATTATTTTCAAGACGGACACCCGCCCTTATAATTCCGCCATTGATAATCTAATATCTCGCCTCTATGCATCGCTCTGAATAGAAGATCACGGACGAGAGGTACCTATACATATTTTGCTCCCCGTCTCTCTCTCTCTCTCTTCATTGCTCTCTCACTTTTTAACTTCCGTTCGCCCGTTCCACACCCTGAAATCCTACGGCGGCCCCGATCAAATTTTCTCTACCCGTTTGCCGAATTCTCTCATGTACTCGGCGAGTTCGTCGTAGAGCGCACGTTTTCTTCATTTTACTTCCGAATAAATTTGATTTTGATTTTTCTGCTTAGAAAAATCAAATTCGAGACTAATTAGCCGAACGAGGAGACCGCATATACATGTAGTTGAGAAGATTAGAGGGCCGTCCCCAAAATTGTAGATTGGATTTTTTTTCTTTCTTTTTTCATAGAAACTTATTACGGGACTTGGTCTTTTTTATTTTCATTTTAATTAATCTTGTTTTTTGTTTCGCCGTATTTTCTACCTACCGAATTTGCATGTCATTTGCAATTCGGTACATTCATTCCCTTTCTATGTGCAACGGTAGCTCTGGAAACGCCGAAATTAGGCAGACCTTTATTACCTATACGGGTAATGCAAGTTAGGGAACTAACTTTTAATTCGAATACTCACGTCTTCGGTATAATTTATTTTATCCAATTCAACCGAATAACATCAGTTGAAAATTTACGATCGGTCCTTCCGCACTGCCAGGGCTAATTACCTTCGCGGTACAATTATTTGGTCCTCCCGCGTTCTTCGGACGAACGAATATCGCGTAGGTATTGCATGTATATGCATATATGCATATTTCGTTTATCAAATACTTTGTTCAATTATAAATTATAATTGTTGTTCACACCGTCTCTGAAAAAGTTACTCGCTCCAGCCGTCGTATTATTATGTGTTCATCACAATTTACATTGCAGTATTACTGTACGTGTAGTATCTAATTATATGTTGTGCACTCCGCTGATGCATGTAATTTCACTCGCAATCAGCATTTTTCGCTTTTATTCAAATTTTTCTCTCTTTACAATACACATTTTATGAAACGAAAAAAGTTGGTCGAAAAATTGCCTTGACGAAAACAAATAATATCGTGTAGCTACAGGCATAAATTAGCATTCATCTCTTCAAAATTGAGGGACGATCGTTGTGAAGATGGGTAGAAATTTTTTTTTTTTTCTCGTTTCTTCCTTCATTCGAAGTTTGTTTCGAAATTTTTCAGAGTTTGAAAAAGTGTTGAAAAAAAAAAGGCTCAATTACATCGAAAATGGCGAATATCTATACATGTATGTATTACATAAATACGCACATTATACGGAGCGTTAAATTTTATATATACAATCTGGACACATGGTATATACAGTACACGTGTCTACGGCTTATACGTGCATGCATTTGAATACGTACAGTTGTGAATCCCGAGTAATTCACGGGACGATGCGCAGCTATCGAGTATACCTACCTACCTACCTGCGGGCGCGCGTTGCAGCGGTTACGCAGGTGAAACAAAGTCGCTTATTACGCGGTCGTCGACGATACGGAGTCGCGTGAACGTGTTGTTACTGATAAGGAACACGGCACCCTCCACGGCCCGCTCTCCTTAATACCTACGTAGATCATACCACTACCATCCCATTCGCCGCTACCCACTGCATTGCACCTTACACACCGCAGCTCTTCTGTAAACGGTGGGAACTCAACGCAACCATTATTTCTATTCAACTATATGTATTATCCTCTATCTCTACGCGTAGTACGTACACCGCGTACATCTGTCTGCTGTGTGCATACGCGAATACTTGCACGCTATAGGTATATCATAACGAAACTGCAACCCCGTGCCGCTGCAACGAGTCACGCGAACTTAAGGCTCTCGCTGAAATGTTAACACGATTAAAGTCTCGCGCGGCCCCAGAGATAACATTGGGTGCTATTCTATATACATATTATATATGTATACACGTATCAGACCGGTTCCGCAAATGCACGTGCTGCATATTTTATTTAATTACTACGAGATCTTTTTTTCAAATAATAATTTCAGATATTTTTCAAATTAGGTTACACCGTTCTGATAATTTTTTCTCGAAATCATGGACTAGACTCGAATCGCATGTACCATGTACATGAACGCCACAGTCGCGGAGGCTATCCGCAGGTAAAATTTATTCAGAATCTTTCGAAGCGCACCGAGAGTCCGGCACTCGTATTCCACCGAAGGTCCTTGAGAAAATAAGAGGGCTGCAGGAGTCGCGGAAGCTGAAAGGTTTTGTCGGGGCTTTCCTCGTCGGTGTTTTGTAGGGGAAAATAAATGATGAAAAAACTAAAAAGAAACAAAAAAACCAAAAAAAAAAAAAAAAAGAAGAAGAAGAAGAAGAGGAAAATGGAGGTCAAAAACAGAAAGGAAGAAGAGGAGAGAATGAAAATAAAAGGAAGTTCGTTTGATCTCGAATGCTGAATACGCCGGTCGTGCATTTCGTCTCATTGCCGGAGGTCGGGTGGGATCCGCATTGCATCGTGGGCCGGCAGCGTACCCCGTATCGCATCGCACGTTTCACCCTTCTTTGCACCAAACAGCAACAGCCCGGAGCGAGGGCGAGGTGAATTTTGCACGCGCATGCACGCGAACGTCCGGACGGAGGTGCATTACGTATATATACATACGTGGGTAGGTGCAGCACGCGCACACCCCTACTTATCCACACATATTTGCAGAAGCGGTGCACACGTTCCTTTGTAACGATTTAACGGCGGCCAACCTCTTACCGGAGGTTCGTTCGTTTCGAGTACGGGAGAGTGCGGAGTGCCCACTTCACAAATAACCACTTCACAATTAATCCCGAAGAATCTCGAGTGGTTAGCAGTAGTTGTACCGCTACTTCCTCGCATATACATAATCGAGGTATTAGATACACACTCGAGTCGTTAACGATCGTCACCTGAATTTGAAAATTTCAAATTTTCGTTTTCTGAACAGACGACAGGCATCGCGAGGAACGTAGAAATTTGTAACGCTCGCGATTGATTTTTCAAATTTTTTTCATTCGTTTTTCACGGATTCCATTTTGTAGAACGCTGAATTTGTTTGTCGCGTCTCTTCTCGACCATAGCTTTAGAGAAACATTTCTCCGCTTCGTTTTTCTTGGCAGAGAGCCCCGTGCAACTGTGGAACAAAAGATTGCGATAGTTCTATGACGGTAGGCACATGTTATTTAATTGTTAAACGTTTTCCACCCTTGGCTAGTGAGGCTTCTTTTGTTGCACCTCATTTGTACGTACTGCGTGGAAAAACTGAACGATCCTCAAAGTGCAATTAACGTACGTTCGTAATTTGTTTTGTTTTTGTTCGTTACATGAATAAAACGATTCGTAGTTCCTATAGAGACGGGAAATTCGGATACCGTAATATAAAAATTCGTTATTTTCATCGACAAAAATTCAGCATTTCTCTTACTCCTAATTGAAAGATTGAGATTAATCTCTAACGTGATTGTATAATACGCGATACAAAATTTCCTTACAATTTCATTTGATATGTTATACGAGAACGATTCAAACGTATTACCGCAGAGATTGAATTGCATAAGTTAACGTTACACTTCAGCTGGTAGAATTTATGAATCGAGGTAGTAAATTTTATGCGTTGAAATCACATCAGTCGTATTTATTGGCGAACGTATTATATACATTATATGTATACAAATATTTACGAGGGACGGAGTAACGAAATTTTACCGGCGGGCTTGCGGGTAAATCGGTCTTCGGGAAGACGAATAGGGGAACCTAAAGGTTTCGCTACAAATCAGAGTCGACTTCTAAAGTGCGGGGTAGGGCGCGGATGAGCGCTTCTAATTTCATCGTAAGGTTCAGCGCTAAATCTCAGTAAATTCACAATGTACCTTACATTATGTATCGTTGATTAATCGACAATAATAATAAAAATATCTATCGCTGCCATTTCTGTTTCGGACGAAGAGAAAGAAGAAAAATCGCTCCAAACATTTTCCGCGCGAGTGAAAGGTGTGCGTGGGTTCGTTTGCAAAATAGTGACTATTTTTCAGCGACAAAAGATTTTGAAAGAAGAAACCCTCAGCTTTTGCGCGTTGAGAATTTCGTAACTTCAATTGTGTTTCTTTTACATTGGTAACATTTGAATTGGATTGTAATATGGTTATGCATTATAGGTATACCGTAGAATCAGAACGGAGGCGTATACAGTGGCCTCGATGCGAATAACCGCGGAATTAATACGAAATGCTAGCAGCTCAAAGTGGAAGCTAAGAAGCTTAATGTGTAAACAGGAGAACGCGGAGGTACGAAGCATTAAACTGTTTGTCTTGCACCAACTTGAACATCCTCTATCCACTTGACGGGAGGGAGGAGCACGAGGGGGATGAGGATTTCCCCCCTCTCTTGTCTTTTTTCTTTCCCTCTCTATCTCCCCTGAACCTCTCTATCGCAACATCACGAAATCCTCAACTTCCTCCGGGAATCTCCTGTTTCTCCACCAAGTTAACCCCTATACATGTACATGTATAATCGTTGTACCAACTCGCCAAAGTCCTCCGCCCTATAGGCTACGTCTGTACAGGGCGGGCAGTCGAAAGTGAAGGAAGGGATTGGGAGGGGGGTCGGGGGTTGGGGGTGGGGGTGGGGGAGGTTGAGGGTGCAAGCGCTTCGGTGTTACAGGGGTACTTCTTCTCGAGAGGGAAGCCCCTCCCGTTAACCCGATTCACCCCAGAATTATGCTACACGCTCTGTTTGAACTCTGAACAACCTCTGCAGTTAGCGCGATCTCTCTTCCGCCGTAACACGCGGCCGTTCATCCCGAATTCGTTGTTGCCGGTACCGCTGCAGCGCGGTAGAATCCAAAAGGGATTAACGAACACCCTCTTATTTTCCCTCTCGTTGCATTCCGCACCTATTTATTTTCATCATTTACGCATTTCCATGCAGGATAAAGCTGCGCCCGTGTTGACGTTGGCTCAACATTATACCTTATAGCCAATTAAAGCTTTCCTTCGATGATTTATTATTATTTTATCGCATACGCTAGGGTGTAATTTATTTGTACGATTAACACGACGATCGTTTTTATCATCATTCTTGACGGTTAACCCCGCGATGCGCTCTTTTTCTCCTTTACATATATGTATAGCGTCGTACGGGTTAAATTTTCGAGCGTTGTCACGTATCCCGTTGATTCATCTGCACGGCTTTTATAATCATCCGTGGATGACGTGATTTGCCTAATACGCGTAGCTACGAGTACGTACCCATGTACATGTACATACCCAACTATAGGTATGTGTTACCTACCTTTTGTATATGTCGTTCGAAATTGAAACAATTATCATTTCGAACGCGTGTCGCTGTATGTATTATTTGCATTGACAGTCGCACCACATTTGACGTCCGAAGCACCGTATAAGTGGAGTATATGTATACGCATACTTCTTACGATTACGTGCGTACGCCCGTACACACTCTAGTCGTATACAACGCGTGTATGAACATTCAATTAATGTCTATAGAACGAGCGTCAATTCCGAGTATATTCTTCTTTTTACGTCACAGAACACAACGTGGTGAGAAATGCAAACATTATGATGTGGAATGCAAGTATACTACGTGAGTACGTGCCTACGGCAATTTCATATGTCATCTCGATTTTTTCCCTTTCTTTCATTGGATCAAAAAGTTTATCGTAGGCACGAGTAAGTGTTCGTTGAAATGAATGATAAAATCGATTATTAGAAAACAACTTCACTCCGATTGTTGTCTCAAAGATACGAGAAACTTATCGAGTTACGCCGAGGGTAGATACGACGAATTTTTGTTTATGGATATAACAGTCCATATGAGTATTCGTAAAAATGTCGAATGCTAGGAATTACTGATAACGATAGTGATAGACTCTCATGACAGCGCGACGGTTCTTAGCCGTAAAAGTGTGCTTCATCCCTTTCTCGTAGTTACGATTAGCTTTAGGACGTCATCTGCACCGTTGTCGCCGAGATGCTCGTTCTGCGGTTAGCGGATACAGTGCGAGTTTACACTAGTTGAAACTCCTTTAACACCACGTTCGAAGTGAAACTTGAGAAATCCCACTAAAGCATGATATAAATAGTATTCGAATTAACCGAATTAATCTACGCTCAGCTCTCCGCCTGCTGCAGCATATGCACACGGTGTCGTTCGGGCATTGACATTTGCGAAGCGGTTATTTGCAGTGAAGACAGATGGACGTACGTACGTACGTACGGACGGACGGACGGACGATCCGACCGACCGGCGACCGTACGACCGACACGACTCGACCAACGCCAATGGCGTTAGTTCATTCGCCTTGAGGTGATTCCACGCTGATTTACATCTTATACACTTATACTGCCTACTGTCCTCGCAATTGACATCCAGACATCTCGACGGCCAATTAAGCATTATGTATATACGACGCTTTCTTTGTCCAGTTATTGCCATTTGTAATTCTTTCGCTTTTTTTTGTACTTAATTCTTTTTAGATTTCTTCGTTCATCATTCGACCCGTCCATTTCGAGTTGCTGTTCTTTTTTTTTTTTTCTTTATTTCTCGTACAAAATCCATTTACATGCTGTTTCAGCTTCAAATTTATCGACTCGCATGAGGGGCCCCCGAAAAATTGTCTGAGATTGTTTTTTTTTTTTAAAAATCAGTAATCGTAGTATCGGTGAGAGAGGAGCTTGTCGAGTTCGAAGATCAGCATAGATATTTTGAGGGAATCGAAGGTTTCATTCGAACTTCAATTATTTCACGTAGAATCGGAGTTTTCGTAAGATTTTATGAGATAGCATTTCGTTGGGATTTCGTAAGTTTCCGCAGGACCAGGCGGTTTGAGATCGGACTCTGAAGCGATAAATCTCCGAAGAGTTCATAGGATTTTTTTTTTGGATCGCCAGAGTTTGGATACTTTCGCGAAACTTCGCATGCTTTTCAAAGATCTCTGAATCTTTTCATCCGTTCTTTGAACATCTGCGAATGATGTAACGGTCGTTAGGGGCGATTGACCCAATGGGGGGGTTTCTTTCGCACTCGGTAGAACAATTGCCCGAGTCTGATAGCAAACTGCGATAATTTATCGGTTGATTAGTTTGTTTGGAATCGACCTGCGTTACTTGATCTTGTCTAGCTCGACAATGTACAACATGAGATACGATACTCGATCCGTCCGTACGGATTATTCATCTTTCTTCCTTCCATATCTACGGTCTGTACTTTCATATTAATTGTGAGATAAAGCAAAACCGCAGATGAAGTTAACGTCTCTGACGCAAGACTAATTCAAGTTTGATTAAGAATTACATCGGTGGATTTGTAGGAAGACTGCGGTGATGAGTGAGAGGCTTCGGTATAATGGCCCACGAAGGGCAGTTCGGGTCTCGTCTTCTAGTTTTCTACCTGCAACACCGTTTGCAAAGGTAAATGTATATATACATGTGTATTATATATATATATCTATATATGATATATATATATATATATATATTTGGACGTGAACGTGGGCGCAGAGTTTACATAGGTGCCAGACAACCATACCTATCCACTTTATGATATGGTGTCTCTGTGACTCGGTTTGGTCCAACCTATAAAGCCAACTGAAGCCCAACTGTTGTAACGGTACCCCAGTTATACCCTACCTCGTCTGTGGTACTCGGCATCTGCCTATCTAATCGCTCTTTGTGGCCAGTTGATTATAACTTACGTCTACTTACCTCTTCTTGTACGTATACATGAATGTTGAATTAACTTTACCCACCGGTATATTGTTCATCGTCCTATCGGACCTTCAGCGAGACACTAATCGCTAATTGTATCTGAAATTCTATTTGTTTAACGCGCACGAAAAAATTAATGCAGCAACAATTTACGTAGGTCCACAGCTCGTCGGTATCGGCGCGAGTGTCGCTGTGCTGATCGTATAAATATAATTTAGTCCCAACTTTTGGCTTACTGTTCAAACCGAATCGACAAACTGTACGCTCAGCCTTATTCTCCTTCATTTTTGAAAGAAACGAGTGTCCATAGTTCATTATTTTCTGGGTGGTTATAACTACACGGACTACATTATACGTGGGTGTATAACTAGAGATAGTTTCTCGACACCTGCCAGACAAAAGCTTAGCAAGAGAGAGAAATTTCAGTCTTGCCAGCTCGGTCGCCGCCAGACGTGAGTCACCGAATTAACACATACCCACCTTTTACAATGTGTTTACGTTTGAGCGTATTTGTTTTACCTGCAAGTTCCACCAGACGTCAAAATTACACCACTTGCGAGCATTCCGATTCCTTTCCTCGTTTTTTTTTTTTTTCTTTTCTTTTCTTCTCTTTTCCCCCGTGTTTTTTTCCTCATTTTCTTTCAACGAAAGAATTGTCGAGTCGTTTGCTGATTTTGCAAGGGTTTGTTGAACTCTCGATCTGTAGTTCGTTTGAACATATTCCAGGCAAGTAGTTGGTCGAATGCTTTTCATGCATCATATCTACGATCATTGGGCCTTCTGCCATTGGATCGGCCGAGCTGGCGATGGAGAAATAATACATGAGAAGGAACATCGCGATCAGTCGATCTCCGGTGAATGCACGGTTTAACGAGGTGCCTTGCGACGTTGTAGGTTTCGTCTTAATATGACACGAGCTTAGCGATACGAGATGGTTGAATGCGAAGATTTGTACGTACTCGGAGAATCAATGCCGAGATATCAACGCCTCGGTCCAACTGACGTTTAACCAATGGGCACAAGGTTGGTTTCGCGGTGCGCACCTGATTCGAAAAGTCTTAGGATCTTGGGGAGCTTTTTCAAGAATGAGAGAAGGAAGACTACATAGGTCGTGAGTAGTTCGAGTCAGTTGTGCTCCTGCTGATTGAACCGGAGGGGAAAATAATTTGAGGGCTATGCGAGCGGTACGACGGGGGTGTATATATAGAGTAGTTATATCTGTGGATAATAAACGGAAATACAGGTAGTAGATATAGAGGTACCTTGTAGTACCTACCTTGTTTGCAGGCGCGAGTGGGAATTTCAATTAATTTCTCAAGAGTAACACCATCAGTCAGAAGCAGCCGCTTGTTTGCTGCAAACCTATATATCCATATCCGCACCCATACCATGACTGACTCGGTCCTGTAATGCTTATAGGTAGTACGTACCCTATGTAGGTGCGGAAAATGTGCGAGGAACACAATTCCGCGTAATGAACTTTTGAGCGAGGTGTAACGTGCCGAGAGTAACTTACTTTCACACACCGTGTTATCTAAAACCCTCTTACATACGGGGTGTTAATTTTCGATAGAAAAGTTAAAATATAACCAACCACTGGATCGATATTATCCATGAAGGTGGGTGAAAAACTGTTGGCAACAATCGTCGCACAGGTTTATTCGGAGGCATTGAATTTCAACAATTGTTCGTCGGGATTTCTCATTTTTCGAAGATTGAGCTAATGAATCTTTTGTTTGCATTCGATTTCGAGAGCAATTAAGTGAACATCATTATGCACACCGGTGTCGTTACGTTGACAACGTAATTGTGATCTTGATTTTCTCGCTTTTCGCGGGTGGATATATTTCACACTCCCTACTGGTCTTAGTTAATTAATAGCCTTTCCGAAGCACTCGACTTAGGTCGAACTGGTGCTTCAAGGTTCAAAGATTAAAGCAATCGTACTACTCGAAATAACGATCAGCCGTCAGACCTATGCTCGAAAAAAACTTCCCGTTTCTCAAAGGACGAACAAGGGACAGAAAAAATTACTGATATCTTTAATTTATCATAAGATCAGATAAAAAAATGATATTGCTATAGGGAAATCGAAATCCTCGAATTTAATGCAATTGAGCGGCTTCCGAATTGCGGTTGAGTATAATCGGCTTAGGGCTTTCAATATTCGGCGATTGAAAATTGGTTAAAAACTGAAATCGATCACCCTTCAGAGGGCCGTGTGGGGGTAGGGGATGTTTTCGAACAAGGGCCGAACGCGGCGATGTCTGCGCATAATTCAACGTCACGAAGTAGTAGTAGGCGGCGGCGGCGGGCTGCGATGGGGGAAGGGAATGAAAACTCCGGGTTTTACGAGCCGAGGCTAATCTAGCACCCTTGATGTTCATAAATTTGGTCTGGATCACGAATTCAGCATTGGCCCCGCGACGCATCAATTATTTCAGTTTAACGAGTCGGACGAATTAGCTGGGGCTAATGAGTGCGAGAGGGTAAACTATATGTTTTACGGTGTACCCAGAGGTGCGCCAGCGTTAGCCAAGCTTAATTGGTGCAATAAAGATATCTAGGCGTTACGCGGTATGCCGAGCTCGGCCTCCCATCCTACTCCGTCGCGCGAGACTCTTTGCAACATCCCAGCGTCGCGTCAACCGCGTCAACGTACCCGTATCGCACATGCTTACGAGCAGAAGTTAAACATTTATAGTAATATCCACCTATACGCGTCGCTCGCGTTATTGGCGTACTTCAAATCTCGGGGCTCGTGAGCTCGGTGGACAAAAAAAAATAAAAAATACGTATAATATAGAAAAATAATATCCTCTCGGGATATTTTCGGAATTACCCGACGTCGTTCCCTTTTCTGGGAGCTCAGGGATTTCCTCGGGGTGGCTTCCGATTAATTTGAAAGCCGTGAGAGAGTTTCTTCTCTTCATACTTTTTATGGTTCACGAGTAAAAGTTGATAAGTTTTTTTTTTTTTTTTTTTTTTTTTTTTTTCGAATATATTCCACTCGGAGAATTTCACCGGATCAAGTCTTTGTCGATAATAATTCGAATTGATTTTGAAGACGTGTCAGAATTCGATTTGCGATACGTTGTAATTGTATGTACCACCTGTAATCTGTGTAGTCCTAGATTAATAGCCGGCAGAAGCAAGGGGAAGAAGATGCAATCTGGACGTCGTATAATATGAATTATAAAACAGCGTGAACAAAGCCTGCATGTCGCGGTCTGGGAGGCGCTGGAAGTGCGACACATAGCAAAGTTTGTATTGCATCCTGAAAGCCGTCGATCCTCCGTACACGTTGACGTGAACCACCGTAAAGCACAGTTGAATATCCTGGCGGAATTTTGTGGTACGGTGAAGCGTGCGGTTGTTGCATGCAGATACACGTACCGTGTATGACGTGCACACGATACACCTGAAGCGGTGGTAAACTTCGTTCGAGTTGTACGAGAACCTGAAGGTAACGAAACGTGAAAAAAACTCGGGCGGGAATAGACAACTTTGGAAAAGTGTTACACCCGTGACTAACGATAAGTTTACAGTCGTGTCAAAATTATTCAGCTACCGTTAATTTTCTGTGCAAATGTCTTTGAATCGTAAATTATTTCGTTCACCGTTTCTTGCGCAGCCTTTAATAAGCTTGAGTTTTGAATGAATGTCCTCTAATTAGTGACAAAATTAATTACTTAGATTTCGTTTTTAATTAATGATGAAAATTATTACTTGTCATAATTTCAATCGAATGAACGACCGCCAGTTAGTAGCTTTCAGCGGTAATAAAGAGGTATGTGAACCTAGCACTTGACTTTCGAAAAAAAAAATTCTGAAACGTGATATCGCTTGTATTTCGTTTGTATTCGTTTGTACTACTTGTTTTTTCGTTTGTACCACGACCCGAAAAAAGATAGAGTCGATTTTTGATTTTTCAAGAACTCAACGGGTACGAACGATTTTGAAGCGATTCCCGTTCGGCGGAATTCAATTATTCTTAAAACTAAAAAAAAGTTGGGTTCTCAAAAAATCAAAAATCGACTCTGTTTTTTTTTTGGGTCGAGGTGCAAACGAAAAACAAAGTGGTATAAACGAATGCAAACGAAATACAAGCGATATCACGTGTAAAAAAAAAAAAAAATTCACAGTCCGGTTCTAGGTTCTTCGGGTGACATTTTATAATGAGATTTTGTAACGAATATGTGAAAGATAAGGTTTGCTTTATTGATGACGATATACAAATATGAACATTTTCAACATTGAGTTGACTGATAATTCACATTCAAATCAAGTGGCGAACCACAAAGTCAAAAACTAGCCGGCCGGCTTGAAAGACAGAATTTAATAACCAACTGAATTCTTTTGATCTTCCTTAATCAGATCGGATGCTTTTTCGGCGACCATGATTGTTGGTGCGTTCGTATTACCTGACGGGGTTTCGGGCAATACTGAGGCGTCAACAACTCTGAGATTATTCACGCCATGAACTCGGAGGCGAGAGTCGACAACGGCGAGTTTGTCCGAAGCAGGGCCCATTCGGCAGGTGCAACTGTAGTGAGACGTCGTTACCGTGTAGTATCTCACCATGCATTCGAAGTATTCGTCGGAAAATATTTCAAGTTGGGCACATCCCGGAATCGGTACGGGGTCCAGACGTGCGTTGAATTGTTGGAAAGCGGGTGTCATAGTAATGTTCACGCATTGTTTCATAGCGTCAACCTGGAAAATACGAAAATCTCTTTTAGTGCTTTGTCCGGATCAGAAATACGAACTTGTCATCCGTTATTCGCAAGATAAACGACTCACTATGGTATTGATGTCTCGTGAATCTCCGAAGGTATTCAAGACGATTTTCGGATCGGAATCGGCATCGGCATTTTTCAGTTGGACGTAACCTTTACTGTACGGGCGTAAGAGTATCGGGAATAGCGTAAAGGCACGCTTGTCCATTCTGTTCCGCATAAGAGGATCCCAGAAGTCATCCCTGAGATTATGAATGGCCTTGACGGCAGATCCGTCGCCAACAGTCTCGGCCATCGGAATGTAGACCAACTGAATGTCGGGGTATTGTCCGGAAGGATCGGCGTATCTGCGAATTGAAAATAACGAGTGAAAATCGTTCAACGAGTTTCGATCACGCTTGTATACGTCAATAAGAAGAATAATGATTACTTGGTATTGAGGAACGCGACGGCTTCTGCCATTGCTTGCCGGTACAGCAGACCCTCTTTTTTGGTGACGAAATCTTTCAGTGATTTTGCAGTCAATAATGTCGGGGCAGCAAGTTCGGTTTTATCTTCTGGTATGTCAACCGTGAAAATAAGACCGCCGGGAACGATGTGATCCGCAAGATTTTGCCCGACACCAGGACTGTCGTGGATTACCTTGACGCCGACTTCTTTGAGGTGTTCCGCGGGTCCGATTCCTGACAGCATCAGAACTTTGGGTGACTGCAATGCTCCGGCGGACAGGATAACTTCTAGATTGGCACGGACTCTGTAGTCTACGCCTTTATGACGGAACTCGACACCATAAGCAGTTTTCGTTTCCTCGTCGATTAAGATCTTTCGGACATAGGAATTTCCGCTTACAAAGAGATTCTTCCTACTGGATGCCGAACGCAAGAAACCTTTGGCTGTACTGCATCTCAGTCCATCTCTGAGAGTGAATGGCAAGTAATTGGCGCCGGTCTGCTTCTCCCCGTTCACGTCGATCGTTTTGTAGCCCAGATAATCAACAGCGTCCAAGAAGTAGGGTGTTAGTCCGTTGTCGTATTTACTTCGCTCGACCGTTAGGTAACCATCGGTTCCGTGATAGGATGAATTTCTTTGTTCCGGGATTCTGTTGTCTTCAGATTTCTTGAAGTATGGTAGGATATCGTCGTAGCCCCATCCGGGGTTTCCCAATTCTTCCCAGTGATCGTAATCCCTTCTGTTACCTCGTATGTAATGCATAGCGTGCATGGCGCTGGTACCGCCAAGACCTTTGCCATTGGTTATGATGCATTGTTTGTTCTTCATACCTTGGCAATAATTGTCCGATGGTTCAGCCAGGAATTTCCAGGTGTGTTCCTTACTCAGTACCAAATTGGGTTGCAACGAGGGTAGATCACCGTAAAGTGGTTCATCACCTCCAGCTTCGAGGAGCAATACTGTGTTCTGTTCGATCTCGCTCAATCTATTGGCTAAGACGGATCCTGCGGAACCACCGCCGATTACTATGTAGTCATAACTTGCCGTCAGGTCTACTGGATCGGTGAAGCGAACCCTCTGTCCTTTGTCCACGATATCTGGTCGGAACAGTGACAGCAATATCTCTAGGAAATAGATGTGGTTCAACATCGAACCACGGGACAAAGCCAGCTTGAAGGCATTCCAGATGTAGGAGACCAACATCTTGAAGTGTCGAAGCACAAGTCTTCTTTGGAAATGATCTCGTCGAGGGTAATCCCGCTGCCGTCGATCGTCGAGAATCGGAGTATCGCCGGTTGACTACACTCGTCAGGATTTGTCGTACTCTGCCGAGTTTCTCGAGCTTTTATACCGGTAGCGAATGTTTTTTTTTCACATTCTGTTCAAACACGGAATCGGGCGACGTGAATTACGTAATATTTATATTCGATACACACGCAATTATTCAATACCATCGTATGCCGCAGTGGGCCTGCTGAACAAATTGATAAATAATTGTCTATTTGAAAATCTGGTTCGCCGCGATTAGCGTTGGTAGATCGCATTGACTGTAAAATTTGACACGCGCATCTGGCGATACATATCATTTGTTAAATTTTCATTTACATTTGCGCCTCGCATTTCAAGATGAAATATTGCGGTTAAAAACTGAAATCATCCCAACGTTCGTTCTCATGCATGCTTGGCAACGTTAATTTTAAACGTTTTGTACGGCAAAATGGGTC
The DNA here is from genome assembly GCF_917208135.1 of Athalia rosae. NCBI lineage: Eukaryota > Metazoa > Arthropoda > Insecta > Hymenoptera > Athaliidae > Athalia > Athalia rosae. The sequence goes on along the minus strand of NC_064026.1, from coordinate 23,912,553 downwards.
AGCATCAACATTGCCAGACTTACAATTAGGTCGTATGCTTCACACCGCTGCAATCGAAACTTGGTCTGATTGGATTTTTAATCATCTGCCAACAAACATGTGCTCCCTTATTGTTTAGATAACATTCCCGATCTCTACATCAAACGTTAAAACCATAGGAATGTGATAAGTCGTTAATCTCCCAAGAATAGGTACAAAGAAAATTCACGTATCGATGCATGAATAAATACCACCCAGCATGTTAAATTTCATTAAATTAATTCCAACGTGTGAGTTGAACACGCACATACACGGCTACAGATTATTACCCACCCAGCTGGATAAATGTCATTCAATTAATTCAAACATACATGAGCTAAATGTATGTGTACACGGCGATAAATTGTTACATAATTTCTTAGAATGACAGGAGCTAATTTTCAGCGGTGGGTTGGTAACGGGCTTGCTATTTAATATCTTATTGAGGTAAATTTGGGATGAATTTCATCTTCGAAATCCTGGAAGGGTTTACATTTAGGCTTACAAGTAAATAAACCAAAATCCAAGTTTTGCGACGATCGCCATGCAGGTACACGTGGTATTTGTTGGAACGGTCAAGTTTCAACTCGTGTGAAATATTTTGCATCGCTCGATTCAGTTCGTTGAAAGTGATATTTTTACATTTGACGCTAACTTTGCAATAAGTTTATTAATTTTATCGAAGCGCGGGGGTGTCGATAACTTCCATTGGATTTCGACCGGGATCGTTTTTCCGCGTTCATCGGGTCCCAGAGTCCGCATGATTCGAACTTCATCGCACACACAATCGTTCGAACGTTTAACCGGCAAGCGTTGGTACGAAAAACACCTCCTCGGCAGTCGCGGATCCGAAGTGCGACGATCATGGTTTATATTTGTTATTCTATTCCTGTCAGTAACGCGAATGGACCTATATACCGATCTCCGTCCGTAAAAATAAAGGAAAAGCAAATGCTTGCATATAATTAAACTAGAGCCGATGAATGAAGCGAGACCGCGAGAAGCATTCCTATGGAAAATAGAAGAAAGCGATCGGTGGCTGTAAAAGGGGCGCAAGGTTTCTCCTTCCGTCTCTTTTTGTTCGTTCTTCTCGTCGCGTCTTCTCTTCGTCTCGCTGGACCTCAGCTCTTCCCGAATCCGATGCTTTGAGTCAACTCGTCGCCCCGATCCGCTACAAGACAGTGGACTAACCGACGTTCGGTTTGGGAGGTCCAGAAATATCTTGCTTCGCTGGTCGTGTCGCGTTGTGCTATGCATCGCTTGCTCCTCTCGCCTCACGCGTCACGCGTTCAAATACACGCGCTCGATGTGCACATGCGTTGTTTATCGCGACGCGAAAACGCGTGCACCAGCGACAGTTGACACGTCATACTTTTGCAACGCAATTTTTGCCGACCGCCGTGGTATCGACGAACAAATTAGTCCCTCGCTAAAATTTTCTACTCGTCCATGACAATATTTGCTCGGGCGTCATTGTCTCATGTTTTTTTTTGCGTTTAATTTCGTCACTTTGGCGAACGGTTATACTTTTTATTCGACTCGGGTTTTATGAGACCACACGCGTAAACAGTTTTCCCCTGAAACGGCGGGGATCGTATTATATTTTTCATGTTTTTTTGACGTCGGAAATAAAACGGATGTGCACCGCAATTGAAATACAAGGCACCGAGCGGACGCGGATTCCTCGAGAATACCAACCGGCGGATTTTCATTGTTACTTTACCCCGGCAACCTATTTGTAAAGTGTCACTAGAGAATTCGCTGATATAAATTCATCTCTCACTAATGAAAGAAGACTTTGATCCCACCCATCTCCGTCCTCGTACGTAACAGGATGACTCGAAAAATGAGCGAAACTCCCCCGCAGGAATATCTCTCTTGACGCACAAACAAGGGCCGTGATGGAATGATAAACAGGGAACTAAAAAAAAGATATATTCAACGGATTTGCGTAAAAAATTCCAAGGTTTAGCTCACCCTGCCGTTTCGCAGTAAAATTGGAAATTTCACTTATTTTTTACCTTTCAAGTAGGAAATTAAAAAATTGAATCGTTTACATCGAAAAGCATACGTGCATGTGTATTTCAAAACTGAAGTCAGAAAGATTCTCTAAATCGAAGCCAGAGTTAGCTGCAATATTAATATTCTTCGCCTCTAATTGTTTAGGCAGCTGCGATCATTATACTCTGGTACATTCTTGGGGCATAATGCATATACTGTACTTTTATAACATGACCGACTACTAAAGTCCGTCGTCTCAGCGACGAAAAAGATCCATCCAGATTAACGACCGGTGCAGCCATGAAGCTTCGGCAGAAGAATAAGAAAAAAAAAGGAACGACCCGCGTACATAAATTTTTATCATACTACAACTCGACGAAGGCTACACCTACCTAGTTTACATCGTTGGTCATTTCGGAAAATCCGATTGTCTCAGTCGGTACGTGGCAATGGACTGTTGAATTTTACATTTTAGACCGCTATCCATTAAATGTTTGGGTAAAATTGAAAATGATTTTTTCAAATTTGTAGCAAATGATTTTATGAGGAAGCACCTCAATCTCTTCTCTTTTCCGCTAAAGAAACAAACGCATGTACGTATGTACGTATAGGAGATTTACTCGTCAGTTTCATCGTCGCTGCTAATATGAATTGACGAAATTTACAACCTCCGCTGCAAAAGCACGATTCATTATTATTTTAACCATCGATAACGACAGATATTGGAATTGTAAAAGCCGCGCCCAAATCGAACGTACAAAATTTTATTTATCTGTATGTAACGCAATCACAGACCAATCAGTTATTTATCACTTATGATTTTTCCAAATAGATATGATGCTTCGCGTGATTGTCTACGGCGTAAAAAAAAATCATCGCACGCGGAATTGTTTTTGTTTAGTTTTGCGTACGATTTCTCTCCGAGATGATATCCAAATATTTTGAATTTTCGGTCGATTTCAGAGAAATTCATCTAGTACGCAATAAATGTTGAGGCAGTTATACACCGTCATTGCGTACAGTCATTTTCCACGAAACTTGTTTAGACTGAAACCATTCATTCTTTAAAAATAGCAACTACGTTAAAAATAGGTTTGTGATTCTCGACGATTATATCTGGAAAAACCCATTCATGCTTTTCAGCTAAACTTCAAATCGAGAAGCGCTACCCCTCAAAAGTTCGACTTTTGACTCAAAAGTGCCTACATCGCTACTAATGCACATAAATATTCGACGCGAAAATTTCGCAGCCAATCCCTGTGCGACGCCGGCAATCTTCGTTTCCATATGAAACGATAATACGTTTCATCGCAATATAGGTACAATAACGATTTATTGCGACAAGTTCTTGGTTTCCTGCCCAGATTAAAATACGGCTTGGATTATATGGGCAGCAAAATTTCCAATAAAACGCCGATAAATTGTGACGCTTTATCTTCGCCACGTAAAAGTTTAGCTCTTCGTAATAACGTACATATGTTACGTGCCTACATATATTTTCCGCTTTTACATATATTATTTTCTCGACTGCTCCGCGGTATTCTGATTATAATAGAGATTTCCGATGAAATCAGAGAAATTTCGATCCAACAAACTGGGGGAAAAATCGGGAAAATTTTTTCATTCGTCTAGAAAACTTGACGTAAAATCGACTGATTTCAGCGAAAAAATCTTCTTCTGAGAAAAAAATGAACGGTATTTTCGGTTTCGTTCCAATTTTCAGCGACCAATAATTGCGAATAAATCTTTGTAAAGACGGTAAATTCTTTTTTGTTTCATAGGTACCCCAAGTGTACCTATGAATAGTAACAAACTACGTATACCTATACTGTATCTATAGACGAGTGAATTCGCTCGCGAATTATTGCGTGTATCGATTATCTCGATTGTGAGATACCCCTATATGGAATCGGTTTAATGGATCTGGCAGTGATTTTTAATACCGACTGATTGTGGATGGAATTCACGAGAGCCTTTTCATCAGGCGTATTCGGGTCGACCGCCTCCATTGGGCGTAACTATCCCATTTGTAGAGTTTTCACGTTGAGAAAATTCGAAACAGAACAAAAATGCCATGCAAAGATAAATTGGAATCCGAAAAATTGAATAACTCTCCGAACGATCTCACTATTGTAAGTATGATTTGATGACTTTATTGAGATTCGCGGACGAATGAAACGTCGTATGAAACTATACGAGAAAAATGTCAAGCCTTTCAAAATATACGACACTATCGATTCCGTCGCTGAGGCATGCAGGCATGAAATTTCATGTATTTTTCATTCTTTTCATATCCAGAAAAGTATAAGGACAACCTTGTTATAATCGTTTTCAACTTTTCCTTGACTGGTATTGCCGTAACAGTCGAAATGATTTGCTAAGCACAGCACGGGGAAATTAAAAACTATAAGTTCGTTCAACTTATATACCGCTTCTCTCGTAGGCACGTAACATATAATTCATGAGCACCCATTCAGACATTTGGTTGCGTGCTATTTTCATGTCGTGCGTGGGCGTCAATTGGCACACGTTAAACGTTGATAGATAAGTTAAAGGTCAAGTCCGTCGCTTTGAGTTTTCGAACGATTTTTTTTTTTTTTTTCTCAATAATTTCGTTTCCACGCCGTAGTGAAAAAATGTGAAAAATCGCACGAGGCGTTTGAATAAAATTTTCTCCACCTACATGGAACGACGGGGTAATCGATGAATCGATCGACCATAGTTGACTGCGCAAAGTAATTTTCGGCATATTCATAGCGACATTATTTTCCATCGTCGTTTGCGAACCGGCGACTTAATTGAAAAAAATTAAATGTTGAAAATAAAATTTTGCTAATCACTTTTGAGAATATGCACTATCACTGCGAAGTCCGTTGAAAACTTTGCTAATGAAAATAGCGGGGGATAAATGCGAATTAAATAAAATGACAAAGTTAAAGAGCCATGGGAGTAAAGGTCGTCCAGAATCCCACGATTAATTAATTTGGCTTTGAATTTCGAGTCCCGCGACTCGCCAACGGTATGTACATACATACGTGTACGACGCCTTTTAAGGCCTGTGTATGTTTCATATACGTATAGATTTGCATATCCACGGTGTCAATGATCTCTTGCGGGCGTATGTTTATTTTCCCATGATTCGCATCGCAATTGTTTTATCCTTCCTAGCGTTTATAGGGTCAGCAGTTTGGATCGAGTTTATCGACAGGCGAAAATTGTCTCGACTGGGGAACCAATTCGCAGGAAGTTGTGGATTTTTTTTTTTTTTTCTTTCTATCGAACAGAACATGAGAAAAACGAAAACGAAAAAGGAAGACTCGGTTTTATCCGAGATAGACGAACATTTGTACGTGGAGAGAATGGACGTGTAGAGTTTATAAACGGGTATATAATACGAGAAAATAGAAATGAAGAATGTACGTGACTTACCCCCTAAAGAGGCATGGGAGAAAAAACGAAAAAAAAAAGGGTCCATTAAACAACGCTCGAATCTTCACCGCCAAGAATTCTCGCTTATCAGATGACCTGGGTTCTTAATCCTGCATTTCCTACCTCGGATCAAGATAACCGTATACCCTACGCCCTCCAGCTCCCTCTCCCCCCCCTCTCCGCCCAAACTGGAAAATTATCCTAGGGATTTGAAGATCGCTGAAAATGTGACGGGGATCTTCTAATCGTCCGAAATGTCATCAGGGAGGAGGGAAAGATCTTCCTCTGCTGCGAACAAATTCTTTTGAGTGTTATGGGTACATCAGAGTTGAATAAACATCATCCCCAAATTGCAAAGGACGTTCGGCCTAACCAGCTGAGAAGTGAACCGATCGATATCTTTCGTCACAGGAAACGCACCGGAATTTACATTAGTCTTTGTCAGTCCCCTAGAGAAAAAAAAAAAACACCCCTAGAAATTCTGAAACGTAGATAAAATCTGAACGAGTTCATCGATTTCAGCAACCCAGTTCGTTGCATCGGAGCTAAAACGGATTAGCTTTTATTTTATTTCTAGAAATCCAAGTAGTTGCGAAGATATTGCAGAGCGATTGAAAGCTAAATTTATTCGCTTTATTCCAACAGGTTTCATCAATATTTTTTCATCTAACGGTATTTCGGGGGTTTGGTTCTGAATTTCGAACCAAATTTTGAACATACTTCTTGTCGGAGAGGTTCTTCGGGACAACAGCCGTCGAACGAAATTTTTACGTATAGGTACGCGAGGACATAACGTCGTTCCAATAATTCGCTCATCGATAAATATGAGTGTCATACGATCTTCATTACTGATCGATTAGATCATTCTATTCGCGATTAGGTAACGTGATATAACTATTTACTTTCGGAAGGCAGTTCCTCTACGCGCTTTTGTAAACGGATGGTAAAACTCTGAAAGCAAAGATGGATTTCATAACCGAGTCGGTATCGATTTTATCTGTCGAAAAACAATTGATTAAATATTTATACAGCGTACATATTATATATCTGATCGTTATGGCGTCGATTACGTAATTCGATTGGACAGATCGCATTGAAAAGACTTGCACCTAGAATTTATAAGCAACGTTATCAGTGGTTTTCTACACCGTCGCTCGTTCCAATCTCTTCGAAGTAATCATCCATTTTCGGACTCGATTATCGGATCAAATATTGCTATTCGTGGTACGATCCGCAATAGTATCGGGATAAGAGTACCCATTCTATAATTTTCGATAACAAAGAACATTCAATTACGTCACTGAGAATTTTCGAACAGCCGCGTACCGTGGCAGCGGTAACAATGTGCGTCGTATGCGTTACGAAGCCGGAGTTATCAAGTTGGCGCTCAATGATTACGCGCGCCGTCGCATTCCCCGCAAAACTGCACGCACTGCCAATTTGTTTTTTTTTTTTTTTTTTTTTTTTTTTCCTCTTCTCCTTCATTTTCTTCCAACGACCATCTTGATAATCCTTTTACCGAGAATCGACAAGGCTAACAAAGTAATCTTTCGTTAGCTTCGCACAATTATCAGCTGCCTGTACGAAGGCCTGATCGGTCTTCGTGAGGCTAGTCGTCCGCGGGGTCGACGTCTCAACGAGCCGATGAATGAGTCTCGTGAGTTGGTAATCAAGAGGCTAATGACATCGGCGAATCGGTAAAAGTTATACTCGGAATATTTGACCCGAATAAACAAAATGAATTTTATCGTTGACGAATGGAATAATGTCACTTTCTTCGCAACCGGTATCATCCAACAGCCTCGTCGCGCATAATCCACGAAACGAATTGCTCCGAGTTTCGGATGTGTCGCCCACATTTCGGTTCATTACGAACGCACGTACCCAACCGCTTGGTCAAAAGTTAGAACTCTACGGAAGAAGCGCCATTACTTGAAAAGTCGACCGGAGTATCCGCGTTGCGTTACCGTCGGTGTTGCGATCTCACGTTATACCGATGGGGGGAAAAAAACTCGGTGAAAAATGACGGTCATCGGATCAATAAGTGTAACCACGGGGGAGTGAGACGTTGAAACGTGAAGCGGAGTATCTTCTCGCGACGAGCGACCGAGCCGGCTCGGTAGTAACCACCGACGTATATGTACGAATGTGCCTATCGTACACCTACGAAGGCACGTTGGCAACGTGTTCTGCAAGTTCGATCATCCCGAGGTACGGGTGGGTAAGGTACACCCGTCCGCGCGTACAGCTGTACATCGGACACGTTACAGTATAGAATAAGGCGTCGCGAACCGCGTGATTCCAGCGAGTCTTTCTTGTGCAGATTATTGCGTAATGTACGTACGTACGTACGTACGTGTGCGCCGGCCGACGACGAGTCCTTTCGTGAAGAGAGGTGGACTCTGGCGACGCTGAAAGTCGTCATATCCGGTGCCGAGAGTCGAGATCGCACCGCGTGTTTTGCTTTATAACGTGTGCCGCTGCAATAACCATAAATATCGTCGGTACTATACACATCAGCGTTGCAATGCATCCTCCGCTAGGTTCTTAATATAGTCCCAGTTACAATAGATGTACCGTTTTGGTGCACTGCACACATTCGTGTATTCGTGATCGCTGGATAACGCTTACCACCTATGAGCGTATACCCGACTTTATTGCATATCGCTGGTCCGCAGTCTCTTCGCGGTAACGTCGTTGGTAAAACACCATAACTGGCCATAAAATCGACGTTTTATTGCTCGCCCGGCGAAACGCCTCTATCGTCCAATACGGGTGATACCTGTCCAATGAAACGATGATACATTTTTCACGCTTCAGCCGCGAAAGCCCGGAACTACGGAGGCTGCGATCGCAAAACTCAACATTCGAAATTAAAAAGAAGAATATATCGCGATCCACTCATTCTTATTGCGAGGCACTTCTCTGGCGCCTATTCTCATAGACGATCGATCCTATGCACCTCGTGAGACCTCCGAATGTCGACAAATTGTTCGAGACAATTTCTGGTAATGCTGCCCACCTTGGCGTGTCGCTTCCAAAGCCACGTTCGATCAACTCGTCCGGTATACTCAAGAAAAATCAATCAGCCCTAACGTTCTCTTCTTGTAACACAGAACGTCAAGGTGCTGATGCATATCCTGCAAGAGCGATACACGTCCTATCGATCCGGACAAAGAATTTACACCGAGGCATCGCGCAGCTGCCCAACGATACTCATTTTCAGTCTCATAACCCTTTCGTTTCCAAATTAAGAACGTTGAACCGCTTTTCGTGTCCCGCCCTCGCTAAGATCTTGGAGAGGGGTGAGAAGAGCGTTATGAATTCCGGTACGTGAAATGGATATATTCGAAGCACGATGAACGGAGTTCTGCGACCTTGTAGATCGCTGAAACGCATTCCTCATTTTTTGTTTTTTTCTCATCTTCGCTTTTTCCGTAGGTATATCGTACCCGTCTGAGTGGGAGGCGATACGGTATCGAGTCATGCGATCGAACGGATGCGTCCTCAAGTTTTCGCTTGCAAAATATATACGGAGTTAAATTTGCCGTAAGGTTTATTGAGATTTCAAACCGTTGCTATGCGACCGCATCTCGTCTCTCCGAGTCACGTATACCTCACGGACTCCTCGAGCTGACATCAAAGTTATTTCGGCGCGCGCACACACCCCCTCGATCCTACACCCGTGTGTTCCTATATATATATGTTTCTGTGTGTTATATGTATATATGTAAATGCATGAAAAATTTGCATACGCAGTTATGCTTTATATATATATACACGCACATTGTGTACAGGGTGTCGCTTTTCGAATACCATGCGGTCAGACTCTCCCGGACCCATGAAATACCCGATGAAAGTGAAATCCTGACACAGGTATACTATATCTCTGAAAAATCACTGGACTGTCTCGTTTTCTCTCGGCACATTAATGCTGCAAATCCTTGTGAAAATTTCGACGGAAGTTATTGAACGCGGATATAACAAGTGTGATGAATTCGTCAAAGATGCTTATCCTTTTAACGAACGTGCAACGTTCGCATTTGAGCTTTGCCATGGAACCATTTGACATCCGCTACCGTAATTATTATACCGTAAAAAACTGATGTGGGTGTTGCCATCGAACTACTCGAAGTGTTCTCTTTCGTCTTCTACTACCGTCGAAATGGTCTAGGTACCAGTTTAATTCTAACAAGTAAAATTTGTATCCCAGTGATTGATACCTTCAAATCTCACGTGTCAACTTTCAACGCTGATGAGTAACCAATAGCGTCTGCTGAAAAATCTGTTGTACCTAATTGAGTGATAACGGCGTTGCGAATGATTTCGGGTTCTACGTACGTCTGTGCACCAGCATTACATGTCTAGGTAAAATTCTGCAAAAACAATTTTCAGACAGTCTCTGGAATTTTCTTCTTTTTTTTTTTTCGCTATGAAAGGTTTTGCTCGTATATCAAAATAAGAATGCCAATAACTGTATAGTCGGACATTTTTCGAAATTGAGAATTTCTTGGACAAATTTTTACGTGGCTTTCGGAAGTTCGGAGTTTCGACTCAGGTGAGCGTTAGAGTCGGTTGACCAAAAATTTACGGCGGAGGTGTGATGAAAATTAAAAAGATGTAGGAGTTGTTAGGCGCGCTTTGTGCAGATGGTTACGCGTTGCGTCTGTATACATTATCCGTGGTGGAAACGTGGAAGGTCCTTATTCTCCCTCACCGCTTTTCCCCAACGCTCGTAGACGAGAGTAGGTATCTATTGGCTATTGTACTCGCACTCCGGCGGTGTGGTAGCCTCTTACAAGATGATTAATCGTGGTCTTTGATGGGGCCCTGATGCTGGCCTATAGCCAGTCGTCGGCCCAACTGGCATCACTCCTGCGCCACGCAATGCGTAGGATGAAGGAAAAAATGTGCTTTTTTTCCACCGCTCATCAGTCAACGCGGCCATTTCCTCGCACACTCATGTTCCTCCTATTATTCCATCTCTTCGTTTCTTCTACATATATTATATACCTGTCCTCTCTTTTTTTTCTCTCCTTCGCCCTCCATACTTATTATCCAGAATTTTTCAACGATATTCGCTCCCACGAATTCCACACTTGGGTTTTACGTGTGTTATACGTATACCTTCGCTCACGCAGTTGGACGTTGTACGAATTTTGTTTTTCGAATGTACGAACGTGCCGGAGGATGAAGATCGAGAGTAGGGGAAGGCCGGAAGTATAGCCGGATATCTTGTATCGTTCGTAATCCGCCATCGCTTATTGAATTACGTTCGTTTTTTCATTCTTCAAATATAGAATTTTAGCATCCATTGCATCGGATACGCGCGTTTCTATGACCTCCGGTTTGAAATCGGATCGCTGAAAATGTTCCTTGCTGGCGGAGGAAACGTAATCATGAAGGAAATTGCAGTGAAACAAAAAAATGAAAACGAAAAAAAAAAAATGTATCTCTGGAGAGGTATAATTGAAATTCTGGAAAATCAAGCGTGTGTTGTACTGCGGAAAATAGTTTCGTCAGAGAAAAAGTTTTCGCGCGGATTTCAGAATGGAGTATTATGTATCCTTTCATTAGTAGAAGAAAAGCAATTCTTTTATGCGCCGCTCTTTGTACCAATGACGTCTCGACGTCTCGACATCGAGTGTAAGTAGCCGGTGCAGTTGAAGAAACCGCAACAAACTTTGACCCTTTCAGTTCATATAGATGTAATATATTTGTAGCCTCTTGCCGTGGTATATAATAATAATAATTTTAATCGATACCCCGATATCGAGTTGGAATTTTATTGGATTTTAATCAACCGTTCTTTTGCACTTCATCATTTATTCTTATACCTCAGAGACAGCTAATACCACTGAATACGATCGCTTGGGAGTTATATAAAAGTCAAACCACCTCCTTCCAGAGTTACGGGAATCCCGAATTATAAGATCCTTAGGTAAAAAATTAGGGATTGAAAATCAATTTTTCACGCTTTACGGTAACCGTTTGGGTACAAAAAGAAGAAGAAAATTATGCATCAGCTGGGAAGCGACAATTTATCCCTTCGCATCGTCAACAATTCGGGGTGAAAAGGGGTAAAAAAATGCATCAACGATTGTCCAAAATCAATTAAAATGCATAATTAAAAGTCACGCGATAAATTCTTCGAGTTTACGCGCTCGTAACGGATGACTCTGTGACAAAATGACCCCTCTCGTTTCATCCTGCTGACGTTACGCCCATACGATTTAATTATTCGAATCTCGCGCTTTGGAGTTTTTTTTTTTTTGTTTTTTTTTTTTTTTCAAGAGGGTCGTCGTCGTATTTATTATCTGATTCCCGTATATACACGTCTCGGTTCTGTTATCGGGCGCATAACAGAACAGAAGTCTCCCAATCCCAGGGATGCACCTCGTTCGTTTGCACCTGTGCTACCGACAATGTATTCGAAATTAAATTCTCAAGACAATCTCCTCTCGGAATCTGTCTCGCGTTCTTAGCCGAAAGAAAACCATCGAACTCTCCTCGCAGTGCTCGATCTTTTTGAATTTATTTATCGTCAATCGACAATGCTGCCGGAATTCAACAAGAACTCTATAACGAACAAAATTGAACGAATCACGAGTCGAATAAAAAAAAAAAAAAACAGTATCATCCAAGTTTTGTTTGAAATCGATCATCTGAGAAAGTTGATGGTTTTTTCTTCTTAATGTAGATCCCATTGGTTGTGTTCCGCGGGAACATTTATCGCGCCAAACGATTTCGACGAAATTCTCTAATCCTTTCAACAATTTTAGAGTAAGTTTTATAATAATACTCGTCACGCCTCTCGATTATAACGAGAGAGCCTCAGCACCGGTCCATGAATGAAGGCATGCGGCCCTGCCGGGCAGACGGCATGGTACAGTTCCCACGTACATTTTACACCCTCCCACGAGACTCCCTCTTCGTTGACCGGATCCCAGGGTCGAACCTTCTCGGGTCTTCTCCCACACGGTGGCGCTAAAATAAAATGACCAGCGAGGAATGCAGAAGCAGGAGAAGAGAAAAAGTAAAAAGAGAAGAAAAAGAGAAAGGGGGGCGGAGGGGATCTCGGGGTCCGCGCCGCGCGGTGTAACGACGCCCAGGTAATAGCCCGGGAAGAGGGAGAAAGAGAAGAAGAAATGGAGAAAAATAAAAATAAAGAAAAAGAGGAGGAAAAAGTGAGAGAGGGAGAGAGAGAGAGAGAGAGGGAGAGAGGGAGCATCGCGCGGCCCGCCAGGTAAAAGAGCGGAGGCAAAAGATCCGCTGTGTTTCCCTCCGACACCTTGGAACGTTAAGGTGGTGGCGGCCGCGCCAGTCGCTCGCGCCAAATACATCGGAGTTGCCCCGGAGGAGGAATGCGAGATCTCGCAGCCCTACGGCCGGTTAATAGCCCCGTGAAACAAGTCCGTGAAAGTCACGACCGAACTCCCTTCGAATCCCAAAATCCATGGATATATAAATGTAACGCACGCATACGATTACGATACCGTATACCTATACGCGCTCCTTCGAATTCGCCCCTTTTCAATTAACCTCCCGGAAAACCACGATATTCACCCAGATCTTTGCCGTCGTTCCGTCATTTTTTATAGCAACCTGCTCGAATCCGAGGCTCGCGAGATAACGATGTACCATTCGTTGATTACCCGCATATATACCCATTAATCGTTTACCGTATGGTACAGCGATCTACGTGTACGTGTACAACGTTGAGATCGAAACTCGAGCCACAGCTATTGTTCTGCTACAGGTTTACCGATGTTTGTAGTATTTAGGCCGCGTTTAATTAGTTATTAGCCCCGTGTGGCTGCTGTACCTATGTATCGTATGAGGAAGTGGCGGTTACCAAACCACCCGTGAAAAGCTACACGCGTTGCGCGCGAGCATCCAGTGCAGCCTACGGGCGTCGCAGATCTGGATTACAGGCGTGTAGCCCACGGCTTAAACGTAATCACCCGTCATTTTGATATTCACGAGGGATTTCCGACGTCCCGCAGGTGGTGGTCAGCTTACGTAAAACTATGCGTATACCTATACGCGCGCGTGGCTAGAGCTTACGATCAGATTTATTCAACCTGTATGTATAGTTTGTGCAACTGCGTGTACGTACGTATGTATATATATGTAGATCTTTTATCTCCAAACGCAATGAGACCGCGTCTACTAGTTCATCTATTCTCAATATCCATCTACATAGCCCTGTAAGTTTCGGGTTAGACAAAAAAAAAACAAAAAAAAAAAAAACAAAAAAAAAAAACAAAATTTCACGAATTTGTCGATACGCGCACGTACCAATTGAAGCAAATTCATTGAATTTCTGTCTCCAGGTGATGATAAAAAGGTCGTAATGAAACCTGTAGCTGGGAGCAACGTATCGCGATGGAATAAAAACACTCTGTGTACATAACTCAATTGAACTGTTACGTGATTATAGAGCCGTATCGTGTATTTATAGACCATTATATAATCCCTGACTTAAATTTTATATTCTTCTTTCTTTCTTTTGTATTATCGACTCGGGGCATAACTCGAGTAGCGAAAGCATCTCGGTTAAAACTATGTGTCGCGTTCCGTCCCGCAAGGCATTAGGAATACCCGTCGGTATAGTTTGACCCCATGCATGTGCATGCCGCGCATCTGCACCGCGATACGGGAGTAGCAGAGTTATATTAGAAAACGAAAATAAAAATCTTTGTACGTAAATGGGTTGTATAAGCAGGGTACACCTCGCATGTCAACTTGATTAAATTCTTACTGCCTCCGTGGCATTTTATTATTTTTTCTCCAATTTTTCACCGAACAATATCGACGATGCCCCTCTTCAATTCCGACAGCCTGAGGGACCTCGTGAAAAATTGGTAAAATTGGATGAGAAAGAAAAAAAAACAAAAAAAAAAAACAAACGCATCGAATTACCTTTGCGTAAATTACGGCGTCACTCGACCGCCGCTCGATGTCGAGGCGTTATGCCCCTCGCATGTCGTACATAGGTGCATACCGGTTTTGATCGATAAAATAATGCAATAGATATGGATAAAGGTTAGTTCGCCGTTGCGCGGCGTGTTCCTTCCTATATTCGGATCCGTGCCACAGGTGGTGCAGTCGCGGGCGTACCGGCGTCATCGATGCGTAACGCTATAGAGCGATAAATGGGATTGTCAGTGAAGAGACAAAGTAGTCGCTTGTCGCCCGGAGTCAAGACTCGGTGTCGCTTGATCAGCCCGCGCGCTCCTTCCTTCGATCTCCTACCTTTTCTCCTTCCTCAAACTTTTTATTCATCTCGTACACGTCTTCGATAGATCAGAGTCAACTTTCCGATCCTCGAAGAACTATATAGCCCCCCTACCTTCCCCCCCGTATAGATACATATACGTACACAGCGAATACGCGTCGAAAGTGCGACCGCTGCATGAATTCTTGACGTTCTGGTACCCGCGCGTGTACTCCGCACCGCGTATATGATGCACGTACCGATACAAACATCTATGCATGCCCCTACCACGGATCTATATTGTAAGGTCCGTACGGGTGCGTACCTATACATGCCTAGGCGGCTACGTAGAGCCAGGTATGGTCGGAAATACCTGTATAACTTGCGGCACATGCATCGGGAATTACACGGGCGGAATGTGCAGACGTTTCCAACGGCGCGGAGCAGCAACGCGGTTGAGAAAAGAGTGGAGGATAAAAATAAGAGAGTCCGAAAAGAGGAGCGCGAGAGAGAGAGAGAGAGAGAGAGAGAGAGGGCGAGAGAGAGAGTGGACTGCACTCGGTGAAGGAACGTCGAAGGAGCGAGTGGCCGGCTCGCGCCTGGAGGGCTGCAGCGCGGCGCAGTGCGAGCGAGCGAGATGAGATATGGACCAATAAACCTTGAAAGATGCTGCGTCTACGGACTCCCTCTTTCCCTCCTTTTCGCTTCGCATTTGTTTTTTTTTTCTTCTTTCACTTCTATTCGCTTTTTCTTCGCCTCTCTCACTCTTCTGCGTTCGCCTTATTCGCGCGATGTATACCTCTGACTCTTCGCGGGACAAAGACTCACCCTTTTTCTTCTGGTTTCTTGTGCGTGGGGTTCGCGCGGAGGATCGGTCGAAGCCTACGGCCGGGCTGGACGACGATCCGAGAGAGTGTGGGAGAGAGAGAGAGAGAGAGAGAGAGAGAGAAAAAGATTTTGAGAAAAAGAGATGGAAATTAGTAAAGAGAAAGATCGGGGAATTCTATACGAGTCGGAGGAACAGCGATATAATGCGTGCGGAGAGATGTACACGTACACATACCGCTGCTTCTGATGCTGCTCCTGCATTCTACTCCCGCTCTTCCTTCATCCACCTATGACGTTCTCCGACCTGCGAATACGCCTCAAACTCCACGGCTCTCGGGACCTTCGAAATATTAAATTTTATCGTCGACGAACTTGTTTTCGACGTCGTTCCATCGAACCCGATATGATACCCGCCGCGAATCTTCATTCTAAATAACTCGTCGTTTGCATATTTTCCCATTTGTTTTTTCTAGTTTTTTCCGTTCGTGTCCGACTTATGTGATACGTCTACTTTTCCCGGTTGATATACGCGTATGTGCGTTGTCGTTGTACGTAGCCGACGAATTGGAAAATTCGAAGTAGAAAGATATCGAAGAGAAATAAAGGGAGACACCGCAACCGGTCCATTACTTCCACAGGAAGCGCACGTGGTTTTGACGAGACCTTTGAAAACTTCGACGCTCGTACGAGAAAAATCTCTGTATGGCAGGGAGTTGCGATCGTTGGAAAATGTGTTGAAAAATATGGAGATCCGATTTTCCTAAGGTTACAGAGAGAGATATATTCATGTTCGCAGGTATATAACGCGTATTGTATATCCACGCGTACCAGTGGTGTATATTCCTAACCGTCTACGGGTCTGCAGTCATGCGATCGAAAATTCGCGACAGGGGATGAGTTTGAATAAACACGTGCATCGGTCCGTAGGTACACGTACACGTATACACACACGTTACGCGATTGTATCACATTCTCGAGTTCGAAGCTCAAGTTTTACGCTTGAAAATCGCGTAAGCTGTGCAGCGGCAAGAGCTTTGCGCGTACACGTATATTATCTCTTCAACCGTGAACACGTATTCGCCCGATGTACGGATATAACGTCTTGCGGCGAAATACAACCACCGGCTCACATACATGCACCGCCGGTTACATTTTATTATCGCATTTTCACACGCGGCTGGAAATAGCGAAAGATCTGTTTTGTAGCGTGAACGAATTTTACCTAGCGTTTACTTCGGACTGGAACGGTCGGTCGACGCGAGGGCCTCTTTTCTTCTCTTCTTCTCATTTCATTGTCCGTTTCCCTTCGCGGATATTTGTTTTTTTTTTGTTTTTTTCCACACCGATCAAGTTTTCACGTATTTCCAATATACGAGGTAACTGATGCAGATCTGTAGATCGCGCATGCATACAGGCGTAAGAATGTATGAAAATTCTGTTTATTTTAGTTGGTTTATAAAGCGGCGCCGTATAGATCGGATGAATCACGTCATGATCCTCGGATGAATAGAGAATTAGCATAAATTTATTTTCTCTGCACTCATGTATGTTCATATAGGTTCTCATGGTTAAACAGAGAGAGAGAGAGAGAGAGAGAGAGGGAAAAAAAACTTGAATTTATTAGCTCATGGACATATATTATATGTATGCACATTATATACCTACGTCCCCCGCGATATTCTAATTTATTGAAATAAAACGCAGCGCTGATAATTCTCTCTAGTTTTTCATTATTAATGGTCTTTTCCTTTTCGATACGAGGCGGTATGGCATTCAAGCGAAAGAGTATGAAAATATCAGCTCTCACCATTTTGCGGAAAACTTAGCGTACCAAAACTTGCCCGCCATTCGCGATAGCGTTGCTCGTCAGAAACTTGGAACACCCGACGCATGTTTGTACGCAGGATCGAAACCCGAAGCTCCAAATTGTGCAGACGCTGGTGATTCGTTATAACGAGGAATAGCCGGGGGTCGCAACCAATAGGTCAGATGTGGTAAGGGACTGCGTGGTAAATTTGTGTTGGAGATGAATTTAGTTTGGTGTGGTGTTGGCGTAACAATGAACCATTGACGAAGGAAACCGTATATAATGGAGAGAATCTTTGTCCACTTCCGAACTGTATGCCTATATACAATTCAGGTAAATACGGACCCATGTAAACCCTCAACTTATGCCTCTGTGTGCACATGCGAAAATCGCTATTTCCTTCCAGTTCTGAAGTTTGCCCAACTTCGAATCGCGCGCTGGCTGATCAGCTATTATGCGATGCATGCCCTGCTCTCGGCTCGTTTTTTTTTCCTCTTTTTTTTTTCGCAAGTACATCGAATCTATCGGACGATTCTTTTTTTTTTTCCTCTGCGCGAATTCACTTGAAGATTCGGATCGCGGACTCGATCGCTTTGATTCGCATATCTAATCTAACTTCTGAATCGATACCACGCCAGTATATAAATAAAGTATGAGGTAATTATCGTGCGTAATCCTTCGTGGAACCGGGCACTCATTGTTTTTGTAAATTAATATTTTTGTCACCCGATTATTTTTATTTTTTATTTATTCTTTCATAGCTTCGATTGCTCTCGCGTGACGATCTGATTACAGTTTTGCTCAATTACTTCTGACGTGTCAGTATGTAAATACGCATTAGAATTAGTCAGCTGTGTACCACACACGTTCGCGTATGTGGCGTCGGACTGGATAATTCTCGGAGATGAGAGCGTCGCAGATTAAACAATAAATACAAAAGAAATTGAAGTAAAATAAAATAAAAATAAATAGATGAAACGAAGACGGTATAACCGTCTCGGCTCGTCTCTACACAACGACGCGTACTGTGAGACCTGATAAACATTAAACCTCGTGCATCAGCAGCATGTATAGAGTTGCGTAATAGATTTCTCGACACTTGAGTTATTCGTACCATCTTTTTATACCGCACCGCGAATAATAAAAATACACCCATGTACCTAAGCTTTGTAATCTTATTGAATCCCACACCGAGTCGTCCATGTTACATTCAATTTTTTCGAAATTTTGATTGTATTTGAAAATTGCATTTATCGAATTCATCCAAATTTTTATAAAAAAAAAAGTGTAGCTACTTTGATTAATCTTTTATCGAACAAACATTTGAAAACTGTCTGTCAATTCTTTGTCAACTTCCTTCAATTGTGGGAACTGTTCGGTTAATCGGGGACAATCGGTTTTTGTCGGTGGTTTAATAATTCCAGCTGTGACACTACGGACTTTCGGTGAGAGTAAATGAGGATTGATAAAATACTAATAAAATCGTAAATTCGAACTTCAAAAAACGAAACGATCACCGAATTACTTAATTGACGTTTAATTCGACTTTTTTCTGTATACGTTTAATTGAACTGACTCCTAACGATCCCTCGTGATCTATGTAACGATGAGATATCCATTCTTAATGACGATGAGATCTGGCCGTTGTTCTTTCTCCGCATACGTAACTTTGGTTACTTCATTTTTTCAGCGCGGTCCTATAATACTATGTGAAAACTAGAAAGAAAATTGCGATACTACTGGAAAAGTGATCAAGATCCTGTTCCGAAAAGTTCATGACGTTCCCGTTGCATTTTGCTAGCTGGGCCTATTGGACTTTGGAAAATGAGTGTGAATCGTGCGGCTGAAAACGGTGATGAAATTTTATTCGTTTGCTGATCGGCTCTGGGGTTGATAATCAATTTTTAAAATACGTCAGACAAATGCCTACGATTCATGGTTTGTCAATTGAATCAAAAATTGTCTACTTTTTTCAGTCCTCGGTAAAAACAAGATCGCGACGTTTTTTTCTTTTCTTTTCTACATACATTTCAGTCTCGATCCCTTCGTTGAATATGACGGTTTTAGATGCTTGAATAAATACGGTCCTCAAACCTCTGGTAAAGTGTGTATAGTCACCGGGCGGCGTATTATACTATACTTAAATTTCCTTTTATCTGCACTTTAAAAATGTTGCTGTAAAGGAGATCTTTGTTTGTCCGCGCCGTTTCTTCTTTCCTCAGAGAAACGTTCTTCTTCTCACCTCACCCGCGCGGTACGGTTGTGCAGGTTATCTCTCTCCCTCTGGTGAATAATATAATATACCTGAACACTGTACAGTGTTCCTGTTGCGGCACGTATTTGATGAATGAACGAAACTTGCACGGCACCGTGGGCTTCCTAGACCCACTAAATGATCCATGGAAAATTGGAAGCTTCGGTACCGTAGACCTACCGGATTCTTATATACTGGAAATACATAACCCGACCCGGCTCACCCAACCTACATAATATAAACGTACATACATATATACGTGCACAGGTAATGCACGAAAATTTGTATAAACTGACCAAGCGCAATCTGGTCATGTATAATAATAACGTTGAACGGGATGTACAACGATACCCGACGTGCGTCGTCGTATCGAGTATCTTGACACTTTTTTTGTTTGTTTTTTTTTTTCACTTTTCCAAATGAAATCTATATATCCGTGACCTTAAGCCCCGAGGCTTACTTGGCCTGCGTCAATTTCTACTTAGTTAGCTTCTCCCACTTGGCGACTGGACCTATGCCAGCCTGCCTAAATCCGTTCGTTCGCCTTCCTGAACAAGAGAATGTGCCTCGAGGACCATCTACTCCACTTTACACTTCACGAATATAGCGGGCATCGGGTCGTTCCTCTGGAATAAGACGACATTTTTTGTCATTGTTTCTTTTTGTAATTTTTGTAATTTTTTTGTTTATCTTTGATTCAACACCGCCGGTCACAGTATGACGACGATATTGGCGATCATGCGGAAATTCAGGATGTTGAGTTAAAAATAATAATTAGGTGCTCGTCTTGGTCGTTAATTTCGCGATAAAAACGACTCGCGCGGTCCAGTCTCTCGCAGGTATATTCTCTGGGCGAAAATATTATTGCACTTGATACACATGAATAAAAGTTTATTTATAAAATTGTATTTTAATATGTGGGGTACTGTACATGGGTATATCTGCGGTATGAGTAATTGCTGGATACGGATATGTGATGACTTATGCATATCATGACGAACATAATTGAGTCAGATTTGCCATAAATGTAGCAAAGCATAGAAAAATTCTTCGGCTTGAGATGATCACGTGTATTTGTTAACTTCCGGTACATGATCGACCAACTTTCGGTCCGTAGATCTGCGTCAAGACGATTCTTTGAAATACGCTTATTATAAAAATAATACAAATGAAATTTTCCTTTCTACTTCAAGGGAGATTTTAAAAAAAATCCATATCTTACGCGATTCCCTAGCACTTAACGCGATCTTAAGCACTCGTAGATTTGATGAAAAAATGCCAAATAACCGAGTTTTCACCGAACACAAAAAAAAAAAAATCAATATTTTTTTCATAGGTATTTTTTGAATGGAAAAACTGAGATAAGAGTTTCGAAAAAATCGCAACGTAAATTAGGTGAAAACTAACGTGAAAAAAATATTTGGCACCGGAGTCATCATTATTTCGCACCTATCTAAAAATAGATAAGATTATGTTTCAACGTCATTAACATTCGTTCGGTCTAATATTTTGAATGGACTCGAATTTCGCTGAGAATATCGAAATTTTCCTGATTGCAGAAACTGTGACGGCGTTGGTTCGGCACTCCGAGAATAGAACTCTGACCCTCTTCAACCAGGTGTACCGTTCGATGGCGGGTGAAACCTACACATCGGTGAAAAGCCTTTACAGAGAAATAGTGAATTACGTGGCCCCGGAGAACACACCAGATTCGTTACAACAGCCTCGTACACGCGACATGTTGGAGGCGAGCTTTCTGACCTTCTTCGACGAATTATTCCCGACAGCTTTTCACCGTGCGGTGAACTCCCTGAAACAGGATTTCTCAAATGACTTCAAAACCTGCCTCATCAACGCCGTGGACGGTATTCAACCTTTCGGTGACATACCCAAGCAGATATCTCAGTCCGTTGTCAAGAGCCTCGAGGCCACCAGGGTGCTCATTCAGGCATTAACCCTGGGGAAAACAGTTCTCGATAAAATTGACGGTGCCCTTTTCTCAACGAAAAACCCGCAACAGATCGACTGCTTCAGAGCTTTACAAAGAATGACGTACTGTTCAAAATGCCACGGCATCGCCGGTGATCTGAGACCCTGCTCGGGACTCTGCACTAATGTCATCAGGTGAGATGAAAAGAATTTCTCGAACATTTTTTTCGCACGGATCAATCGGTTCCCTTTACCGATTGATATCACAAAGTTCCGGATACATTGAGTACACCTACCTACCTACCTTCGTCTTTTCTCTACTCCGAATTGATATTCTCAAAAAAAAATATGCGAAAATCAAATTCTCGCTGCTTTCGATTGCCACGAAGATTTTCACTGAAAAGTACCGAAATCAAATAAGGTACGGTCTCGAGTAGCTTCCGTATTTTTTTTTCCAGGGGTTGCCTGATCGAGCAAGCTTCTCAATTCGACATGACCTGGTCCGGTTACGTCGATTCCGTCGAGCGGCTAGTAAGCGCTATCGACGGTCGTAACAACCCTCTTGGCCTGAACGTAGAAAGCGCCGTTAGACAACTCGACGCTCGTATATCGGATGCGATAATGCACGCAATGGAAAACGGCCCAGACCTCAAGGAAAAGGTAAGATTTCAAGCACGTCATTTTTTCGTCTACATAGCCACTAAATTCGACCGCTCTTTCAAACTGAAACAAAAAAAAAAAATAAACAATAGAACAAACCAAGGAATAAACACGTTTGGACCTTTCGCACCAGGCTCACCTGGTGCATGGTATGAAATCTTTTGGAAAAAAACTATTTAACAAAAGGGGCGGCATGGCCGGGGCAGGAGGAGGGGGGGCTAAGAAAATAAACTAAACTGCATTCACGTGCCTTGTGGACGACGGACACGGGGCAATGGCTCGCATATAAATGGTTCAACCCACATGCCGACTGAATATTGAAAAGGCCTTTAGAAAAGTTTTTGAGAGTAAAAATGCCCCCGGCCTCGAATAGCGTTTGATCATAATAGCTCCCGCATAACGCTCGTGGTTTAATTGCGCCGTCCGTTAATGAGCTTTTTATATACTTACTCGTTTGTTTGACAAATTGATATACCGTATACCCTATACCTGTGTGTACCAACCGGGTATTTTTAATTTCGCGAAACACTGAGGGGACAAACTTTGGGAAAAAAAGTTATCAAATTTTGGTTACTCATTGTATATTCTCATACTTGTTTTTAAATAGCGAAATATCGAGGCACAAGTCAAAGAAAATCTCTCTTCGCGAATCATTGAGCCGTGACTTTATATCTTTCGTAAATTATCTCAAACTTTTACAAAATTTGAAAATTTCTGCTTTGAAATCCAAGCAGCAAGCTCATGATGCTTTTCCTTTTCAACTACAAGTAGAAAGAAGTTTTGCCTCAGAACTTCCCTGACTTTCAGGGATGATATCCGCATGCATTGCGGTATAAAAACGAAGCAATAAGTAAAAAAAACCGATTAGGTCTTTCGAGATTAGCACGTATGGATTTTGTACCGCGTCACATACTTCACCGTACCTGTAATATGTACAGAACACGACGCGATTTCAGTCTTTTGCCTCGAAGAAGTCATTTGCCGAGACTTTTCATCAACAGTATAAGCCCCTCAAGCGTAAAGTGTCACCAAAATTTCACCACACTGTCATAGGCTCTCTTTTCCTCCTCTGTGCTTCTATTTGTTACGATTATTATTATTATTAGTGTTTTTTTTTTATCGACAACCTGCGTGAAACCCTCATCATTTCTGATTCAATTTGCAGTCCGCAATAATGTTTCGCTATACGTATAAATTCGTGTCGTGATTTTCCTCAAATTTGTTTAACGAGTTATCGTGATTTTTCAATGAGAATATTCTCCCCCAAACTGAAATTCCTCTCTGCGTGGAAACGTATACGACGGTAGAAATATTTGCCGAAATGCAGCGGCTACCCTGTCATCCCAAAGTTCGTCAAAAGTTTTGACGTTCGCACAGCGGCTATTCCATCATCCCATCTAGTATATTATTTCATCGGTTCTCCTTTCACCCCCTCACGTAGCCGTCTAGCCGCATCGGACCCTACCAGCTTCGCGTTGCAATTAATTCCGCTGAAAATTTACTCGTCGCCACCAAATTATCGGTACATGGGCTTGTGTCGCGTGACCGCCGCCCATTCCAAAGGTTACCGAACTGGAACACCTCGATCGTCTCGAAACGGTGCGAAGCGAACGCCACATGGCGATGGCTGCAGCGGCAGCGTCGGGACTCGATGAGTTAATTCAATCGCCTTGACGCCCTGCACCCTGCGGCAATGCATCGTCGAACCTCGACGCTGCGTCGATTGCGATTCCATGCAACTTTTGGATCCGTAGACTTTACGCCGTTCCAAGAAACTTCTTTGGCTTTGATTTTCGAATCACACTGCGGCAACTACTACTACTACTACTACTACCGATACCACCACTACTTTTTCTCTGCGGCAAGTCAACTTTCTCATCAGTATGCTCCTCGGGTATCCTTGCCCGTGAAACAATAGTTTTCTCTGTAAAAAGTCTAGTAGGTATTCGAAGGGCGTCTAAAGCTTGTCCGAACATCGCCAGCTACGACGGCCCGACTCGCGGTAAAAAGTTGTGAAAATCTGTCCGCAATTGTGTCGACTGGGAGAAATAAAAGTCCCTATAGTACACCGCTGCGGACACCGCATTTTGTCCGAACAACCCTTATTACCGCGGCCCGGGAAATAGAAGGGGTCGGATATCTCAGGGTGAGAATTGTATTAGGGAGAGATGAGAGATAAAGGTCGATAGATGAAGGTCGATGGACGAAGAAAAAGGTGAGGAAGTTAACCGACGGAGATATTGAATCAAGAGACAATGCTGACACTTGTGATTTCACGCTTCGACCATACGACTTATCCATTGTCCTTCTAATTTAATGATCATACGCAATTTTGTGTCATTTTATGTCAATTTTACGAGTAAAATGGTGGGGTTATAGCCGGAAATAAATCGGCTGTGAAAGTTTTTCGACGTGCGGAAGGATCCTCATAATATTGAAGGGTCTTGAATGATTTCAAAATACGTTGACAAAAATTCTCAAAGATGACAAGTTTTTGAAAAATTAAATTTGGTTTCAGATAAATTTACTAAATTTTGTGGAAATTTGAGAAAATCTCCAGGATTCCGCAGATTCTCAAAATTTCGGTGAGATGTTGAATCATCGCGCGATTGACTTCGATGTAAATTTCGATTGTGATTGTTTTAACGAAGTGAAAAAATGTCACGCCGTTCTCAGCGTTTCAAATGTTTCGCAACGACTTTCAATGGCTTCAAATAATTCCCCTGGAATTGAAAAAGTGTTTATTCAACCGTCGGCGATTCGTTGCTTCGGACGAGAGAATTGAACTCGTTTTACCGCAATCTTTGTGAGCAATTACGCCATGAAAGTACGTCTGAGTGTGCTCGTATGGGTGTACATTTTTTTTTCTCGTTTCCCGCTTCTTTCCTCCTTTCTCTTCGCAGTCTAAATTTATTATAGCAGAAATTAATTGCTGCGGTTCATTTCGCTGGTAAAGTTTTCCGATCCGCTTTTTAATAAAGATTGGTAGCTTATGATTCTTTTCTGACCCCAATTCTCCCGGTAGTTTCTTCGAGTACAGGTTGCCTGCTGTTTCACAAATTCTGCGAATAAAAATTCATGTTTACGACCTCGCAAGTTCGCAAGTTAATTATTTTTTCCAATCTCACCGAAAAATTGTTCACAAAGATCGTTGCGCAACTCCGGTGACTTGTCGGTTCTTCAAAGTCTTTCGATAAAAAGAACCCGAATCTTATAGATCTTGTTTTTCGATGTACAAAAAATTTACCGAACGACTTAATCTCAGAATTTTCGAAACTTTACGAAACTCTGACAAAGAGAAAAAACCGTATCCAAAATCTCAAATACAATCGGAATTTGGAACAAATCTGCTAATTCCAAATCCAATTTTTCCTCGAAAGTTTATAGGACCAAAAAGCTTTAAAAAAAAGCGGATATGAATCCTCAGCAATTATTCATTAGAGACGGCGAGGCGAATTAAATATGGCATCGTGGAAGGTAGTGAAATAAATAAGTTAAAAATAAAACATAAAGGAGGTGGTCGGTGTGACTAACACGGTGGATCGGGGGGGTGGGAGGGGGAATCGGAGTAGTCCGAACGAGCGAAAGAAAGAAATAAAATCAAAGTGAAGTAAGCAACTATCGTGTGTATAATGTGCGAGGGACAAAGGACCTCTGGGGCGGTTCCCAGAGGTTTCGGGGGTTCGGGTGCGGATGACTGTAGCCGCATGATTAAATGCCGCATAGCTGACTAAACCTGCACCAACGGTGAGCGAACCTGCGGTAACCTGGTTTTGCAGGCGCCTACCTGTTCCGATATACCTACGCGGTGTGCATCTTACACGCCTCTCCCTCGTCTCCCTCTTATTCTCTCTCGATTCCGAGCCCGAGGGCCCCGGGGCTGGCAGGGGGTCTCCCGGCCGGTTGATCTATGGCCGTACTAATAATTCTTCACAGCTGAGAAGCCACCCTCTCCCCTCGTTTCTTACGGTCGCATTCCAACTTGTTGTGTCGGCGATACAACTCCTTGCAAAGGGATAAGGAATCCCTCGATAACTATTCTATCCTGGAAGGTGTGCTTTCGGGGTGTTGCCAAATGAATCGGGGATTTTAATTTTCTCTTTTCCGAAATCGACTTTTTATTCAGGGTTAGGATTTTTGTTTTTTGTTTCAAAACTTCGATTGCTTTTTTTGCTCAAACCGTGTACATACTTACGTGATCCGCGGGAAAGATCAGAATCGTTTGAAAAGTGAGCAAAGATCGGTGAAAAAAATTGCGCGGTAAACCTTTTCGGGTGAAAAAAAAAAAAATGTTAAAAGTGTTATTCTCTTTCATCTAGTTTTTTTCTTTCTTTTCACTTTCCGCGAATACCTTATTACCGAGTTACCGGTCTGCACTATTATTGTCGGTCAAGGAGCTGCTGACGTGGACCCGGACGCGCGGAATAATGGCCCCCTCGAAATTCATTTCTTTTGAACGTTTCCTGCTGCTTATAGTTTACACTTTGTTAAGGAAACGCGGAGATTCCATGCAAATTCATTCGCCTGCTCTTCAACGCCGGTAAAGATCAGACGCGATGCGATTCCCGTAGAAAGCACGTCGCTCTCCGAAGCTTTTGTACTTCGTGTCGAGAATATTTGCAAAATGGCACTCGAGGCACCCTACACGTAATACACGTGTAAATTACGATGGATTTTCTTGTTGGTCTTGATTTGCTCGTACATTTTTCTCGTGAGCATTATTATGCGCTACGAATAACCGCATTGCTCTCTCTCTCTCTCTCTCTCTCTCTCTCTCTCTCTCTCTCTCTCTCTCTCTCTCTCTCTCTCTCTCTCTCTCTCTCTCTCTCTCTCTCTCCTTCTCTCTTTCTCTCTCTTTCTCTCTCTTCCTCCGCTGGAGGTCTGTGCCATTTTTAGAGACTCTTCATCCCCTCCTTTCGGTGCATCGTGCTCCAGTTTGCCTTGTCGATACACTTCAAGTCTTCCGCGTGCTGAAATAGGTCGTGTTGAATTTTTGCGTTGACCTTAAAATTACGAAACCTATACGTCTACAAGTGCCAGCTATGGTAATGGGTATATATGTATATAAATCGGACGAGTTTTCTGCTCGAAATCGTGAAAGTGGTCGTGTTTATATTACTGAATTTCCATGGCAGGTATGAGCTTTTCTTGCACCATCGGTCGATTGCGCTAATGTTGACTGAAGAGATAAGCTAACACGTGCTCGTCTGCCGAACACTTTGGGAAATAACATCAACTACCCTCACCGAACTCTATCCCCATCGAGGTGCTCGAACTTTGTAATTATACCCACCGCTAACACCAGGATTCCTTATTAACCCGGCTAATTAGTTCATAACTCATTTAACTCAATGATGCCCATACGAGCTGTGATATCAGGCGCTAAGGACTAGAAAGTTCTAACGCCAAGAAAATCCTTCGAAAAATGAATGAAATAGAAAAAAAAACCTTATTTTATGTTACCTTATTTTAAATCTAATTAACTTTGAAATGAAAGACGTCAATAGAGCTAACCAAATTTCGATCGCGAAAAAAGTTCGCCTCTAATGAAGGTGGAAATGAATTTCCTAAGAGCGAAATACGCCATTGGAAGTAAAACTTATTAATAAAATGAGCTCATTATATCCGCATGCGCGAATAATCTTTCAAATGTAGCAAAATCAAATGAACCACATCCTGACCGGAAGCTTCTTGTCTAACGATGAGGTTGAGGTTGAATTTCAGTTGAAAAAAATTGACCAGCGAATTTCCACCTTCCTTTTACGTCCATTTTCAGAAGTGAAAAAGAGGGGAAAAAATGGCAATATGCGTTGCTTCCCTTTCGCACTTATTGCTGTAATTATTTCTTCTGTTTTTTCTCAATCGGTTATCGAAACCCACATCCCACGATTCTTAGCACCTTGGTGAGGATATTTTCTCATTTTCGCTTCACACTTGAGGAGAATATACCCCGATAGAAGCGGCGGAGTGTCGCGTAACGCGCGA
Organism: Athalia rosae; assembly: GCF_917208135.1. Classification (NCBI taxonomy): domain Eukaryota; kingdom Metazoa; phylum Arthropoda; class Insecta; order Hymenoptera; family Athaliidae; genus Athalia; species Athalia rosae. The sequence goes on along the minus strand of NC_064026.1, from coordinate 23,884,422 downwards.
CTCGGTCAAAGGTTTCCGGAAAGGTCAATGGTGGTTCGCTAAATCGACTGTGCCGCGCGTCTAACATTCCGCAGAATGTCAAGCTACGTGTACGTTGCACAGGTACCTACCCACCTAACCACCGAGGCAAATATGTGTGCGATTCGAAATTCTATAAAGGCAAAGAGAGAGGAGCGCAGCTTCTGCTTCTTCGGGCATCTATACCGATTCGCATCTCTTCGTGCGATCTCGATGGTTCGTCCGGGGACAAGAATTCCTCCGCACTGAGTTCACGTCGATGAAAGGCGCCGGTGTATTCCGCGGTTATTATTTGACCGGGTCCACCGGACTCCCACGAATTTCGTCTTTTTTTCTCTTTGTCCCTCCGTTCGTTTCGCATCTCTGAGTCACGCGAATATGTTGTGCTCGTTGTTTTTTCGAAAATTTTTTTTACGCCGCGAACATCACGCGCCACGATTTACGTCGGTCGCGCGCTACACCGGATGAAAATCGATGCGAACCAAACAACTACTGCGGAGCGGAGTAAAGTTCAGAAATAGAAAGCAGAAATGAAAAATAGTCAATTCCGCCCTCGGTTTCGCAGTTGATGCGCCGTTGTACGGTCCGGTGTTTTGTGTTGCACACTGGGTACGCTCCCAATGTTTTTGTTAACTCGTAAAACAGCTGCGCACCGGAATACCGCATGTAGAAAAAGTTTGCAAATCGGAAACAGGACGTATAATGCCCGGAATAGATTCGACGTTCTCTCGGTTTTCGGTCAAGACATTTTTTGGAAAAACTTCTCGAGATATCACGTAGATAGGGTACGACTGCTTCGTAGCCGGAAACCCGTGTGCTCCCGTAGTTTACATTCGGAACGGATTTGCACGTCTTTTGTCAAATTTTCCGCCCCCCCCCCCTCCCCCCCCCCCCCCCCCCGCCGTGAACTCGAAAATTTTAACTGAAAAATGAAAAGTTTTCTTTCTCTCTAGGAACGTTGGCAATTCAAGTTACATTAGACATGTGTGCTGTGAAATTACAGTCGCACAAGAGAAATCAGACGATCGAATTCAATTCGGCGACAGAGAGGTTCGGGGTGGGCCTATGGCCACGAATTTGTTTTGAGCTTTCGATCCTCTCGTGATAATATGTGTAAAAACGAGTGTAGGCAGCGAAGCCTCTCGCCCATGCGTGGACTGCCTTAATGACCCTCATTTTGAATGACAGCTGAGGGGTCCTAATTTCTGCAATTTATACTTATTATACATGCCGTCAAAGGATACCGAAAATTTAAGCTTCGAAACGCTTCTGTTGAATCCTGGAATAAGAACCGCTGATACTTCTGCAGAGCTCCTTTGTAGTGGCGCTATAATTCTACACGGCACACCGCGGTATTCACTTGTATACGTGGTATTTAGCAAAACCGGATTTTCAAACGGCCCTGCGCTCGCAGCAGCGAAACGAGGATTTTGCATATTTCAACTATATCAGGATTCCGTGGATATCGCAACACCGCGATCATCCAGGATCATCGCGATGCGACCGTCGATTCCGCGCCCCTTGTCTACCGACATATTTTCCAACGCCGCGCCGCGCCGGACAAAGGGCGGGGAAAATATTTTTAATCAATCCGCGAGAAAACCCCAAGAAATTCAGCTGTTTCACTTTCTCCGGAGTTGCGCTCCGGCGAACAAAATTATTCGATTCAATGAAATCGTCTACTTTCAAAGCCAACCTTATTCAGTCGAAGAATGGAGGCGCGCCGTTGCCCTACAGAAGTCACAAATAATTTTTCTCGCTCTGAACGCGGCCAGGGGTCCGTGGAAATCAGGAATTCTTCAGGTGCTCTGAAATATCGGTGGTCTTTGAATTTTTCAAGCGCCTTAATGAAAATCACGAAATTTTCTCAAGTAATCGATCCGCATTCCGCGATAATTTTAATCCTCTCGAGAACTAATCGCCCTCCAAGGGTTCGAGTATTATACGTTCGTCTTATGGAAATCCCAAAAAACCGTTCAATTTTTACAATCGGATTTTAATTACCGGAACCCGCGCGATAATATCACCGTGAATTCGGAGCGGCAATTTCGGAGCGATGGTGTTCGATGAAACGTTGATTATATACTTATTTTAATTCGTATGTTCGAACGGAATTAGTACGAGAAGCAAATTATTAAGTTTTTCCTTATCTGAATAACTCGTTCTCATTCAAGTTCCCGTTCATTGAAATCGGCACGCTCTCGAGGGTTGACTAACCCACGCTATATACGGCGCATATCAATATTATTGTATATGCACATGATTATACGTATTGATCTCTTCGATGACGAGTTATCGGGGGTCGAGGTTCAACAACTTTGCCTCAAGAATCGAGCAACTCGTTCAAGTCCTTTCGACGCTCTCCCATTCTATAAATACCGCCAGCTGATCGCTCTGTTTCTTCCGATAAAGTTATACCAAACTTTACGATCGCCGTTTTACATCGTTGAACAAAAACGGGAAAATCGACGCTTTGCTTTCCTCATTCGACCAATGGCAGAGTTTCGATTACCGACATCCAATTAGCCCCGCTCCGTTCGTTAGCGACGGTATAATTAAAGTGTTTGGTCAAATTCGCCTGCCGAAAGTTGGGCATCAATCTCCAGCGAAGTATAGAGAATTTGCTTTTGTTTTTTTTTTTTCGTTTTTTTTCCATTCGTTGTCCTGACGTGCAGATCGGAGCATTGATTAATACACCTACACATACGTAAGCCCGCAATTTGTGTACTAAATTTTTTCGTTTTATGTGGGCTTTCTACGGAACATTTTGTTTTTCCCACAAATGTTACATCTGTACACAGAAATTGCGAAGCGAACAAAAGTCAACCAGCTGCTGCTGGGCGACGGAACGACGACGTTGAAAAGAAAAGAAAAAAAAAAAAAAAACCAAACAAAACAAACAAACAACGAAAATTAGTACGCCTGTGACAAATTGAACAATGCCTGTGTCACGAAAGTACGGATATACCGGTTCGAATATATCCATCGTGCGCATTTCGGTTCAAACGCGTTGTGTAAGCTGCCAGTCAGAACGGCGACGAAGCAGAAGAGACTCTCGGTCTCGGTAGCTCGAGGGCCGAGTTTCACCGGTTCTGTTGTACAGGAATCCGCTTGGTTTCGTGGCGAAGAAAATCACAGCTAGCTCCTTCCGCGCGCGTTAGTTTCGCGATATTTTAACTAAATTAGCAAGAATCCTCGAAAAGCAGATGCCTCGGAGTAGTCGGTTCGCGTTTGCCATTCCAGCTGTCGCCGTCCGCTATATCCGTACCGTGGAATCGAGGCCGCGCCGTCCTTTCCATCCGGAAGAGTCTTTGAAGTTGAAAAAACAAAAGAATTGCATCGAATTGCCCGAACGCAACGGAATCAACGGACATGTAATGAGAAATTTTCTCGATCGGGATATTTCACGGCCGACTTCAAAGCGGCGGGAAAAAAATCGATGCGGGAGGAAATGAATTGTGAGTACCTAATTCTCGTGCTCCCCGAACGCCTCGCTCTCATTTTTATCGTTTCGAGTCCGTGCAATTAACTTCAATCATAGACCATCCATACCGGGTCCCGCCGTTATGCGCCATTTAGCATTCGGAATGCGGTGTATTCTTTGATCGCGATGGAACTGACAATGAAATTCAAAATGACTCGAAGCGAAATTGATTGAAAAAGCTCGCGAGACGTTGAACGATTCTAGAAAAGCATCGTAGATAATTATTCGTTTTTATTTGTTCTCTCTCCTTTTCTCGTTGAGTCTGCAGCGGAATTCTTTAATCCATTAATCGCAATCGAGTGGAATTATGTACCGTAGTCGGAGTAAAATGTCCTTGTCGGAAAATTTCGCCGCTGTTGGTTTCAACTCTTTCGCATTTGGAACGACTACGTACGGTACCTACCTACCAACCTACGCATCGATCGGGAACAATTTCCCTCCAGTTTTATCAGTCCTACAATAAAACAATCGTGCCCCGCTTGATTGCCGAAGTAATTTCTCCGCTTCTGAGGTTATGGCGAGGACGCCGAGGATGGGGTGCGATGGAAATGGATAAAAATTCGATTTCGGCCTCCCCTGCTGTACCCGGTATTCCAGATTAGATCGAAGCAAATACAATGATCACCGGGTTAGATTGATTTCGATGAATAAACCTCACGTACGGGGTGTTCGATCGAAGAACCGTTGGCCTATGGTTCGATTTGAAAAAATGAGTTATGCGCACACCGCGTTTATTGTCATTTCCATACAGGACACGTTCGCTCTTGATACGGAGAATAAAAATACGGCTGAGTAATTTGGCTCTCGGCGAATGTAAAATTGACTGTAAAGATTCCTGTAAACAGTTAAATAAAGCGATCGCGAGGGTTACAGGCTCGTGGTTGTGTACATCAGAAGGACGTAAGTTCGCTCCACTGTTTCAGCTTCGCGTGGACATCGGTAATCCGGCCTCGCGTGCGAAACGGCCTTTGGCATCATACGTCAATTCGCAACTGGAATAAGATACCGCGAGGCAGTCTACTCTTCATCTTCCTAGCTGTTAAGGATATTCGCCCTGCTTGGCTTTCGTCCAGGCCTCAACGCGGTCGCTGTACTCTACTAAAAGCAGCGATACAACGGCGCAATGTACTTTTTAAATATTCCCCCGAAACCAGGATGAAGATGCGTCCAATTGGTTTGGATTGCGGATGACTCGTTAACGGAGATCCTCCTCCCGCTATCGAAATATCGCGCAAAATAATCACCGGTCTCGAGTGGACATTTTTAATGGAAAATTATATCGATACGTGTAATCGAATCTTTGCAGCGCGAAGCCTGCAGTTTGCACGCTACGGAATTCAGCGGACGGTTCATCGGCCGACTAAAATTAAACGATGTGGGGAAGGCTGACGCGCTTCGTGTAAGAATTTTGTTTTTAGATTTTTCCACATATGTTGCGGTTAGCGGAGCTTCGTGCGGCAGTTAGTTGTTATAATTGAAACGACGGGGCTCGTCTGGCCAGTCGTTACAGTTTGCGGAAAAATTTCGGATTCCCTGTATCGGTAATTTCATTACGTCCGACGTCCTCGCTTAAGATTTTTTCAAATCTCCTCTATGAAGTTACGTGGGAAAATGAGAACTCTGATATAAAATTTATTTCTAACCCGAAAGCGTCTCTCCTGTAGAGGAAAAGTTTAATTGGATGGCGTCCGTTGAGGGAAACCTTCGAGATATCGGAACCGAAAAAGAGCGAGGATATATTATATATCACGGTTCGAGCTTAACAAGCGGAGTATGGATTTTCCACAGATCCTGACCTCGTACTTTTGTCTCACCCTGTGCGCATATATCCACCTTAGATGTATATTTCGCAAGAAAGGATACACAAACGAAAGACGGGCGGACGTCGCCGTCGCTCATTCAAAAGGTTCGGTTGAGGTAAGCAGCTTTACCGCGAATTGAAAGGCGCGGAAAACGAAGTAGATAATGGAAAATAGAAGTTCGATTGACTTCCAGATTCAAACCCTCCACGCGGGAATCGCTAACGTTATTATATCCCGCTTCCGATTCTTCGATAACTTCTTCTTCTTTTTTCTTTCGCCTCCTTCCGTCGCGGATAATTGCTCGATCAATCCGGCGATTCCCACTGTTCCGTTGACTAATTAACCCGTCCCGTCCCGCGGAGTTAATTGGCTAATCTCCTGCACCTTTTACCTCGATTTTTCGACCGGCGAGGTAGCTAAGACACGGATTACTTATTAAACATATTCAAAGCGCGAGCGGGGCGGCAAGAGGAAAAAAAAAAAAGGAAAAAAGGTGGAAAATCGAAGGAGGAAAGTTTCGACGTCCTTTCGCCCCCCCCTCACCGCCGACCAGCAGACACTCGCAAGTACCGCCGAGTGAGCCGCGTCCCGCGATTCGCGATCATTTTTCAAAAGAAAGAGAGAAACTTCGCGGTTTAACGCGGCCAGGCTGCACCGAGTTTTGCACGCGAATCACGCGCCGAACTCACGGTTACTTTATTACTGTTCGGCGTGGGCGCTACGCTGCTCTGCGGCCACGCGATGCGATTCGATCCGATTCGATCCGATACGCGATGCGTTGCGGGAGCGCGAGGGAGATGCGAGAGTAAGAGACACCGGGACTCGGAGGAGTGTTCTTCGCCGGCACGGTGGTATGTATGCACATACGACGAACCTGTTATTTTCTTAACGTTATATACGGAGGTAAGAAGGCGCGTGCATCGGTCCGCGGCCAAGATTCTCGGCGGACCTGCATCTCCTCGATCTCTCGATAAAAGGAGAAGAGAATTCGTTCGCCGAGTTCCTTTTCTTCGGCCTGGAAAGGGAGACACGTGTATATACCCTCGGCGTCTTACAACCGCTCTTCTTGAATGTCTGTTGCCATGTGACCGGCGGCTATCCCTGCGGGAAACAAACCACTACCTACCGATGTTCTATAGCGGTTTCAACGATGCGCCGAAGAAACGTTTCATTTTATTTAGCGAACGATCGAATGACCGCTGAGTCGTATATGTACATTTTTTCCCACTTCATTACTCTCTTATTTTACCCCCGCGAAACACACAATTTCAGAATTATTTCACCCTTCGAATCCGTTTCGGAATTTGTTCACCTGTCGATTCCCGAAGATCTCTTGCAATCGTCGAAAGTCGATCAATTTTATTCCTCGCCACGTTATCATCGGCCCGTATTCGCGGAGCGGCAATCCGGTGCAGCGCGAGACGCTGCAGAGGTATATTCTATTACGTGTACTCGAGGTGAAGGAGGGAGCGGTAGATTCCGCGATTCCGAGTCTAGAGTTTCCCAGGTCGATGAAATTGTCGTTGGCGATGCTCGAAAGCGGCTTGGCTCGGGCATGGCGGGCAAAGCGGTTCGAAGTCAGACAACAGTTGAGAGAGGAAAGATAAATTTACATAATGGCTGAATAACGGGGATTTATGGAGGCTCCGCTCTAACTCTGGGATAGCTATATAGCTGCAGAATCCGGGCGGAGAAGAGGCTGTGGGGACACCCGCGGGTGTTGTGCGGGTACGACTTTACAGAATGGAACCGGAGAAATGCGAGTTGCGTTTATATACCATTTCTGATATTATAATATCAACTCGTGCGGTGCGGAGACTTCGACGTGAAATACGCTCGGAGCTTACGTCGAAGGCTCGAAACCGCAGGAGAGTGAAGCCCCGTGTGCTTTGCGCACGGCGAACGGCGTTAAGAAACGTGCAAAGCGCTTCGCTTCGGGTCCGATAGGGTTTTGCATATTCATTATTCATTTGGTCACGAACGATGTCCAGGTTTTGAAGATTTTCAGCATTTTTTCTCACCTACGCCCTTCCAACTCTCAACCCCCTCAATCCCTTCCGCACCCGTCCCACGCGTCCACGTATCGCGCGTACCCACGCGATTGCGATTCTACGTTGTGCCGTGGACCCTCCCACGGCCGCATTAATACCTGTATGTATATAGTATGTACATATGTGTGTAAGCACCTTATACTATACATAACTGACCGATTCGTTTTCTGCAAGTCCTCCGGCAGCCGTTTTTTCTTCCACATTTTGAAACAACGCGAACGATGCAATCGATCCTCGATGCACGTGTAATATTATTTCGTTAAAGGACCCTCCCGAATCGCTAGACGATTTTATAATATAAATTTTATGATCATCCGGATGATTTGCCGTGCCGCGGTGCGATGTGCGCAACATTGTGTGCCGATATTGTGTGCAGCAAACAAAAAAAAAAAAAAAAAAATCTTGTAGATAACTCGACGCATGGAGTCGTTTCTTTTCCTGCGGTTTATCGGGCCGTTGGACGATGTCTTTCTATGAATTCAGGGCCTGCTTTACCGATAATGTCGTCTTGATCGAAAAATACAAGTGTGTATTGCGTCCGTTTTTCTGCAGCCAATATCGCGTTAAGAATATTTATTAGCCGACACGGTCAGTCCACCGTTCTTTGTACTCGGTACATGCCTATAATACGTGTTCCCTAATATGTTTCTTTATTTGGAGTCTTAAATCCTTTTTCGCACAGGTATAATGTCTTTGATACCACGAGAAGAACAAAAACAAAAAAAAAAACTATTGCTCTTATTCTGTGTGGATTGAATTTTTGAAGCTAGCAAGTTTTTCGAGACAATTGATTGAGAATTCTTTAGATTTCTCGAATATTTGTTCAACGTTTATCGCGTTGATTGTACTTTATTGAATCTTGCGACGCAACATTGTGCCTGTGAGATACTTGAGAAGAAAAAGTGGCAAGAGAAAATAGACATAAAATTCAGAAGAAAAAGAGGCCGTTATCAGACGTTGCGACGTATGTAGCCTGCAACTTTTTACACTCAGTCAGCTGCATTCAACTTTCACACTGGCGAGCAATCTACTCGATTGACTAATTGCTTCCCCCGTAGCGCGTAGTTATCCAGTTCGAATTAAACTGTTACGTCGAATTATAATTCTCACTCACAATCTAAGTACAGTGAAATACAATGGCGACGTTTGTTTCTTTCTAAAAAACTTGTTGATCGGGGAACGTTCGTTATTTATTCGTTTATATTCGTTACCACTCGTTATCATTTATTCATTCGCTTTATGCCGACCGAATCTCAACCAAAGTGTAGCAATTTTTTTAGCTTTTTTAGAGAGAAAAAAAAAGAAAAAAATCGATATTCAAAGTAAACTTTTTGAAGTCCTTTGAGATATGGACTCGGGAATTTTCTTAAAATTCTACACAATTTTCTAATTACCTAGTATTCGGCAGGATTTACTTTACCGCGTGGACAAAATTGCGAGTAGCATAAGCTGTGAGAGCCTAGTGCGTTTTGAATTTAATGTCCAGCGATTCGCGAATGGACAAATTTATGTAACGTCAATGTAACGTACGGTTATACGGCATCGCGAGAAGAGTGTGCACCGCGAAAATGGAATGTTGCGAGATATGAGGATTATACAGGGTAATTCCGTGCCTCTCGAATCGCCGCCCTATCACAAACCTGATTATCACATATTCCACGACGACGACGACGACTGCGGCGGCGGTACAAAGTAACTCGAGTCACATCGATGTTCGAGGGATTAGGATAAACGGATTTCAAATTGTATATATAGGAGCATGGGTTTGTAATTCATAAAGACACACACGCGCACGCCACGCGTTTATACTTTGGAAACTGATCTTTGACGATGATGACAAACCGTAAGTACATAAATTCCACGTAACTATGTGCACTTATATACATACAAATATATCGTATATCTGATAGGTATGTTTTTGTACACGTGTGATCCCCCGCCGATCGCGGAGCGCGTACAGCGTATAGGTGGTGTTGATCCGAAATGTTCCGAACCTCCTATGTATCTCGTCTCCTGTTTGTTCAACTTGTTGAAAAAAATAATATTACATACCCACTCATTTGTACAAGATGGGAAGTATTATGCGGGCATGTACAATGTACATATATGGTAATGGGATTAAAATATTGAATAATCCTCGGAATGTGAAAACTCGTCTCACAAATTACGGAATATGACGGTGTATAAAATTCGAAATTCGACAGAATAAACGCGCTACACCGCTGCTGTATCATAATAATTATTAAACGCGCGAATATCGATATAATATAATTAATTTTGAATAAATATTCTATCCGTATTATTGTACATGTATACGTATGTATGTACGTACGTACGTACGTGGTACACACCGTGATCGGGTAAAAAAATACTTGATCATAAATTTTTATCAACGATTATTCAGTTCCATTTTCTCTAATGACAGCGGATTATAAATGTACGAGTGGCTGGTATCGCGGTAGGGCAGTTTGTATGCAATATTAATACGACGTGTTATAATAAATCATCGGGAATTTTGAACAGTTATAATATATGCATATCAGTAGGAAATCTGCCGCTTCGATTGTTTCGGATTCACGTGGTACATAGACAGGAACGCTCAATCGCGGTGTTATGACGTTAACGGAAATTTCGCAAAACGATTTTTATTCATTTATTAATAAATTAATTTATTAATCTCTGTTTCGTCCAACGAAAATAACAATTATACGCTATATCTTTGTCTGACATTTCGCTGATTCCATCGTGTTTCGCGATAGAAAATGAAAGGTAAAAAATGTGACAGGCGTCAGCATCGCTCGTATATCTTCTACGTGTGTGAGAGCGTGTTCACGTATATACACGCATTATATGTATGTATATAGAGGGCAGATATACGCACGAACTGCACGTGTCAATCATATATCCACGTACAGGGTGGATCAGAGAAAACAGAAAATTCAAATTTGTAACTCAAAAAAACCAAAGCTTTTGACGAATACTGGCGTGAAGTTCACCTTTGTTTCCGCAAAAACATAAAACTGTCATCGCAAGTTATATAGTCGTCAAACCTCGTGGATTAGCGCGAGAATTTCACCGATCACTTACGAATCTTCGTGACTTTGCGAGATTCGGAGTAACCGAATAACCCCTTGGGCCTAATTGTCATCACCGGTGGTTGGTTTCGGGGCCTCGTAAATTTTGAGATCCTTCCTCGTCCTTCGCAATCGCGATGAATTCTTTGAAACGAATTCATGTTACTCGTGCTGCGCAGAATTTAATTGCTCTCGTCCAAAGTAGATTCCATCTGGAAATCCTCGGTCGCATCTCGACATTCGATATCCACCCTTGTATTTCATCCTTGTACAGTCGCGCACGATTATGTATGTATATATATATATATATATATATATATACATACATAATAATAATAGAGATGAATGAGAAGCTGAGGTACGAGGCCTTCAAAGACCTCCGTCCGTGGTATGGGATCCCTGGAATGCAGTGCGGGACACGCCGATGTACCGACGAGGAATCGAATACCATCCCACTGTTTCTGGCTGCGACTCTCTCATTGTTAGCTCCGACCGAGTATCGGGTCCTACCGATCCTCCGCTCCGTTCTATCGTAAGTAATTCAGGGAAGGGACCCTAATTTCTCCCTCCTCAAGGACCCTTCGAGACGACCGTGAAACCCCTCCGCAGGGAATCGCGCGGATATTAAGTTGTTTTCATCGCTCCCGAGCGGGAGGACGCAAGACCATCCCCCCTCCCCGCCCCCCGCACTCGAACCTATTCACATCTGATTAGCTTTCGGGTAACATTGGTCTACCTAATTACGCCAATACTAAATTAGATTCCAATTGCAAATGAGGTCACGGTCACTCGGAATTTATCGCTGCAATGCCGTCCGGCGTGCGCAATTTTATGGTGCGTTTTGATGAAGAATTTTATATCTCGAGTCCGTTTCGGGGATCGATCGATCCGAATCTCTCTATGATCTCGTTTCCCGTGACACGGCAGCGTCGCGGTCCGAAAACTCATGCGATAAAATCGGCTAGCCTACGGATAATCGACCCCTGAAACTTGTCGTCGCTGACTAGACACCGTGCGGAATTGCTCCTCTCTACAATTCTCGCCGTTTGTCGAGTATTTCCCGCCATGTTCGAACCTCCGTAATTACTTTCGGATTGGTATTATACGTACGCGCTTACCAACCCCCGTTCAATAATAGAAATTTCCAAGTTCACCGTCACGCGAAGACGTCATAAACGATCCCTAATTCGAGAGGAGAGAGAGAGAGAGAGAGAGAGAGAGAGAGAGAGAGAGAGAGAGGAAAACGGACGAAGGAGCTGACGACGAGAACACTCCACTTGTACCGGATATTGAAAAGCAGATGAGCAAAAAGAATTCGTTCGATATACTTGAAAATTTTTGAATCGTTATACGCGACGACGATGCGTCGGAGAGATCGAATTTGCCAATGTTTGGAATAGCGAGCTTATATCCGTGAAATATATTTTCTAGAGAGCGAATAAATCGCTCGTGTGTATCGCGTGTACAACGTACGCCACACAAAGGATTGACATCGTTTTACTCCCCAGCGGCAGATGTAAAAGAAGTGCCAGAAAGTACATTGAAAGTTCAGCCGTTGAAGAATCGTCTACCTTCCCACTGTATCGGTGTCTAAAAGTATCCGCTGTTGGTACATATCTCTATCTATACGTAGAACCGTATTATCCGTTTCGGTTTTCCAAGTTTTTAGTAACTCAATCCGCCTAGTAACTATCGGATAAGCTGGCGTAATGCTTTATTGATTCGTTGTTGGTTAACCCACGTTGTCTGGCGTCACAAAAGTTTCGAGAATACTGAAAATCTGATGCACCAGGGAGAAGAAGGAGACGCGGCGGAAAATAACGAGGATGTAAAACACCGCACGAAAATTATACGGCTGTCTCCGGAGTGTATTGTTTTTTCTCATTTACAAAATTCGTACCACCTATGATACACGGCAAAATTACCAACCGAATAGACCCTTTATACTTATGTAATATATTATATATCTTCTCTTACTCGTTAACGTCGAGCTGCTGCCATTAGAACGATGCCAAATGAAATGATGATAATTGCAGGGTGGGTTTACCGTGGGCAATCTCACGTGCGACATAACGCGTCTCTTCGATCTCAAACTTTCGCATTTCTCTTACTCGCGGGAATTGACGATTACAGGAACGTTTCCTATTCCTTCGGTTCTCGTTGAGAGATGAATTACGAGTATAATTGTTTCGCAAATGGCATTGATACGCGCTGTATCCCGGGTAACGAAAGGAGGTTTCAATTGCGCAATTAAAATTCATGAAAAAAAATCCGATCGATTCATGCTCTGACAATGATCAAATTGATGTTACCCTGCATGAAGCGGTTAGGTCAAAGAATTTTTCAGGAAAAAATTGAATACCAAAAGTTACTACCAAAGTAGCCGAATTCCCTGGTCTGCGTGTTGCTTGCTCATTTCATTTAAAGAATCCCGAATATAACGACGAAAATATAATTCTTATGAATAAGATCGGAGATACCGATGAGAAATCCTCGGACAAAAAAACCTATACTCCGTACAATATTGTTATATTATAAATTGTCCGTATAGAGCAGACTTTGAACTCCGAGATCGTGACAAAATCAGTGGTAAATTCAGTTTAAAGCCGGCGCCGGGCGCCGGTATAAAAGGCTTTTAAACTGTCGGGAAGGATTCGCTCGACTCAAAATAGAAAAAATAGAAAAAAATAAAAAGATGAAAAAAAAAAAAAGGAAACTGCAGCAACAGCGATTCAAGAGCGAACCACTTTTCGGTCCACCTCACCCCACCCGCGCCCCACACCACGGGTACTAGACGTTATCGTGCACTTGGTCACCGAGCACCACGATTGCCCGAGACGGATGCTCCAGGTGCGTTCATCTCCTCTGTACCAACCATCACTTCTTTGTCTACCTCTATGAACGGAGTGAAAAATGCTGAAATCATTGCTGAAAAGTTTAACGAGCCAGCTGGTTCCCCGACGATTTTTTCCCTCGCGGGCAAAGCGTCTGGCTTTTCATTCTCTTTTCACGGGAGGTAATATCGTACCTAGAAACGCGAAGGTACGAATTCCCGCAGGTGCGATAAAAACCTACCTGAGAATATGCGTGTTACGTCCGCATATACGTCCCCTTCTCTTCTGTTTAATTGAAACCGTCTCTCCATTCCAACGGAATCTCTCGAGGTGTTTCAACTGTAATTACGTCGCAAGTGCACGTAATGGCAATGCACTTTATAGTTGTAGAGCATCGTAAAGGACTTGACCATTGATTGACGTACTTTCGAACCAGTGAGTGAAGATGTGTCGTGTAACCTATACCACGCACGCCGCGGTGAATCGCGTTTATTCGAAACCCCGATCGTCCGCGAAAAAGTCCGATGATCTAATTGAATTTTTTTCATCCGATAACGTACTCCTCCGCGGTATACGCGGAATAAAGAGCTTTGTTCGCGGTAATGTTATATGTACCTACACTCATGCGATATGTACATATTTAGGTAGGTATACGTACTTACGGATTTCAGTAAAAATTTTAAAAGCCACTTATCACCCTTTAGGTCAATATGCGAGGCGACTCGTTCGTACGCATAACGTACGCGTGAATTGTTCCTATATCGCTCGTGTTTAATTATGTGCCGTTCGGTCGCACGACGCTCAAATTACTTTTTCATTACAATGACAATTGTAATTACATAACACGGTGTGTACGTTGTACAGATGTACGTACGCCTACTTTGCCCTATAGGGTATTACGTTGAGGTCTCATTCGTGAAAAGTTTCGACCGTTTCACAAAATATTCGTTTTATCCACGGTTATTCTGGCAAATACATTGCAATGAGAAATTTTTGTCAAGTCCAGCGTAGTTCCGGGCGAAGCTGGTTGCGCGGATTGTTGGGAAAAAAAAACCATCGAAAAGCCGGAAAATTGTCGAAATTTTGACCGTCGAATATAATGAAATCCGTGCGAAACGTTGACTGTTCGCTCGTTCGATAAGTTTGGTGGAGGAAACGCTGATATACATACAATCCGTGGGGCGAAATAGTCGGTTCTTCGTTAGGCGAACATTGTGAATTCTTATGCGTATATTTGGGTGAAAAACAGCGAGTACTCCAATTTCCATAGAAAGTAGCAGCCAATCGTCGACGTTATTTCTTCATTCCCCTACCGTATATTTGTCCCATTCGTACCGCGGTCGTCGCCCAGCGAGGTTTTACAATTATCCAGACCGCGGTGCGGGGCTACCAAGATTAGCCAAATTTGAGTTTGAAGTTTTTGCAAGGTGTTTAGCGTCCATTACTAATCACCGTTCCGTGACTCTTTCGTTCCCCCCTATTATTGCGAGGTAGAATTAACTTTGGTTTAATCTTACTTTATTTCCACGGCATCCGAGAGGAAAATCTCTCTCTTTTCTCTCCTCTACCCTTCCTGCGATTCGGACACGGGTCTTTCGCCACTTCCTGTACCGACGGTGAGAAAATCGTCTCCAAAAATGAAGTAGATATTCTTTCAACTTTTGAATTTGGTCTGTACTTTTCCGATGGATTTTCGGGGTCAATATCACCGTAGAGAGTTGTTTGCACTTTCGAGTAACCCGATGGTTATAACGTCGTATACTGCAGTCACCGATGTACCATAACGTGATAAAATATTTACCGTTTGTTGTGCCTCCCGTGTACTTTATTCAGTTTTGTTTGATATTCCGTCATCGCACGTATTTTGAAAAAATTCAACATTTATTAAACCGCTTTGACTCGCGCGCGATAAAACTCGCGGCTCGCTCCAGAGATCCCGCAATACTTTCGACTTTATACACCACTCCCTGCGCCTTTCGCAATTATTCAAAAAATTGGCGAAGATATAAAATGAAAGAAGGAAAATTATCGAGCGAGCGGAACGGAGAAGCATAAAACATGGAAAACTGGAATATCTTCCGCGCAAGTATATTCGAAAACTTTTTTCCAACGGGTGCATACACCCGCTTATAATCACATGCGAATTCGTTCCCCTTTTTCTCATCACTACTTTTTGTTCCATATTTTATCTCGTTCTTTCCGTTTGTCTCGTACTCTTTGTCTCCGCTCTGAATTCCCGTACTCGTTACAGCGTGACATGCCAAAAGCTACTTCGACTCTGCAGAGATTTCTCCGGAAGATCCTCAACTTTTTTTCCAAGGAAAATGTCGAGATCTGATGTGCGGGCGGAATAAAAATCTTGGTCATATACGTACCGTTTTTAATTTTGACAGAAATTCTCACGGTTTGACAGAATACACAGAACGCGGAGGAATAAAGCCCGCGTTTACCCTTTCACCTAAAAAAATATTCCCACATCGCGAGGGGGCAGGGAGGGGGAAGGGGCACCCACTATCTTGATTAAATAATCCCTTGTTTGATCTCCGGACGCGGCAAATATGACACCGTAAAAAAGTCGTCGACTTCGTACGTACCACGGCGTCTTTCAAGGTGCCCGTGTAAATACATCACGGGACAGGCACGGCGAACGGTCCAGTAACTGTGATTTTATCTGTTTGTATGGAAATTTTATGACAAATACGAACTAGCGATTGTTACAAACGGTGTGAAGCACTCGCGTCTCCCTTTCCTTCCGTATTTCTTCGCGTTCCTAACTCCGGTACTATTTTTTATTCCTCTACTCCTTCCATCGGAACTGATATCATAGATATAAATGATGGAAAAAATCGTTCGTCGTATATACATATATATAAAACAAGTAACGCGCGTGTAACTTAATTCATTTTATAGCGGCTGCTGTATTTCCGACGAAACTCGAAAGAACTTTGAGACCTCGGCCGTGATTCATTGTGATTTCGGGAAAGAGAAATGTAAACGAATTGCGTGGGAATTGACGTGAAAAGCCGTATTATGATAAGTATATAAGATTTGAAGAAAGATTTGAATTTCGTTATTTGGTTTGGTCTTAAAGCGTATTTTTTTTTTTTTTTTTTCCACACCATTTGAATTCGGAATCCACTTCATTTAACGGGATTCAAGGATCAAGACTTTCAACACGTTCCCGACTTTGATGCTCACGGTTGTAAAAACAACTCGAATGCACTCATATATAATTCTTGAACTTGAATTAAAAAGGTTTTAGATTCGACAAAAATTTAACCTTCGACTCACCAAGAATTTTCATTTTCACAAAAAACGCAATCGTATCTCGAACCTTTGTTGAAGAATAATAAAAAAACAAAAACAAAAACAAAAACAGAGAATGTCTCGTCAGCTGGATGGGAGAAATGTGATATACCTAACGCTTTGATCACTCATTTCCTGTCTGGAAACCGTGTGGGTTAACAAAGTCGTGAATATACATGTCTGTCAGGAGTCGCTTACTGCACTTTAACATGATGTAATTAATAAACCTTCGATTTAACCGCACCGTCAAAGGTACCGCTACAGCGGCGTATTTATCTCGGTATGTATACACCGATGCTTCTATGTGTATTCATCTGCATGCGCATTCACATACGAAAAGGAAAATATATCTGTAGAGGGTGTCCCGTCTCGTTCTAGACCGTACTATCTGCCCATAGGTAGCTATAGCTTTAATATTCGTAGAATATCGCCGCGGCGTAATTAAAATTCTCCGATTTCAAAGGCGCGTCAACATCGCCGCGGAATTTTCGGCTGCTGTAAATTCACTAGGACTAGAAGAAAAAAAAAAATCGGGTAGCAAAGACCATCGGGTGTAATAATCAGCCCGGCGCGCAAGCCACATATTTGAGGGGATATGCTTTTGTTTAAATTTCGATTACGATTTCCATATGCCACCGTAATACGAAAGTAGATCCCGGTGGAGATTTTTACGAGGAGTAAGATTTCGTCGGTCCGAATCGATAAGAAGAAAATCTGTGATTTTTAATGAAGTTTTTCGAAATTGTATTGTAAAATCTGAGCAACTCGAAATTTCGGCTCGCTCACTCGTCGAACGACGTGTAACAAGATCATTCCGCATCGAACTGTTGTTGCGTCAAACTGTCTTTACGTAAAATAGTATTTGCGTCGAAACGTTCGCGTCAAATAATGTCGGCGTCGAAGAATAGCGCAGCCACCTTTCGCAATATATCGGATTCACGTTCGTCATCTCAAAACGCGTTGTTTTCATCAGCTTGTCAAGAATTGGCGGTCAACATCCAACGACATTATATTCCATCGGGACTCGCACGGGGATCAAGGAACCTCATACACAATCAGGGATTGGATAATCACCGGAGGGAGGAAAGAGTGAATCAGGGATTAAAAACGTTTTAGCGCGTCCTGCGCCGCATTCTTACAATTAGTGGAGCCGTGCGTTGAGATTGAAAACATCGAGTCACCGAGTCTCACGCGACGCACGTATCCGTCTCCGTCTGACGAACTCAATCGTAATTCTCTGTATACAGGCATGTAATACTAACTGAACAAATGTGTTCATCCGGTTGTTATTATACGTCTCGTTTACAATTAGTAAAAGAATTCAATTTACCGCGCGCGCGCGCGGGCGTCTTTCTCGTCTGGTTGCGGGAACGAACTTTCGAAATGGGTAGGAAATCGAGGACCCGCTTCGCTACACCCCTGCAGGAAAATATTTTACAGACTATCGGAGTTAACCGTATATAGACCGGTAAACAATAACACGTGGATATGCCGGGAAGTTGTTCGGTATTGATTTTGAAGAAACGCGAAGAATTCTTCTGGCAACTTTCTTTTTTTTTTTTCTTTTTTCGTTTCGTCCCACGTTCGTGTTGTACGGCGCCTTTTTTATTTCCCGCGAATGGATCGCGAAAGATGTTATACCTATGGATTTGATCCGCGCGACGATAGGAATGATACAAACGATAAGAATATGCGGAAGAAAAATAAAAAGTGTGTGTTCAGTGCGAGGGCTAGATAAATCTTGATGTTTTTCTCGCGAGCGATGTCATCTAGATTTTCGAATGAAATTTATAATTTTTAACCGATCGCAGCGAAATCCCAAAAATTGTTGAATTCAGGTCATGGACAAATATATTCTGAAATGATTCCCCGCATCCCATTGGCTTTATCAATGTTTTTCGGCATCGAGTGCACGCGGTTTAATTTTCCAATATCCTGAAAATACCATATTCCGCGGTGTGGGAAATTGCTGAGGGCCGAATGCCTTTCGTTCCACGTACCTTTGGGATTTATTATATCTTTTTGTTTCCGATTGAAAAGATCGAATTCGGTGAAATTGAATGAAAATTATCCTTCTTGTTTCAGGTTCGCGTCGCATGCGGTCGCACCGAATTGGTGGACTTTGTTCCGTCGAACACGACACCACCGGAATCGGTACCACCCTACAAAGTAACAACGGAGCTTCACCTGGGTAATTTTTTGGCCAGTGTCGTACGTTCACGTTACTTTTACGGCACCCTAGCTGACACCATTTGCGAGGAATATCCGGACAAACATTGCTGGAACGGCGATCGCGTCGGAGAGTGAGTGAATTTCGATCGTTTTTTCTTTTCTCTTCTTCATTCTTGCATCCCCTTTGGGAGGGATGAAAAATTTTTGTTTCGCAACCTGCACAACTATTGCTCCAATATCCAAAGTCAGAAATATTTTCATCGTTTCCTTCGCCCTAATAATTTGGCTGACGCAAATCATATTTAGGTCATGAGCGTATCCGCGTGGGGGATTACAGTCCGTAGAGAATTATTAATCAATTTCGAACGCAAATCCTACGTACGCGAACATGTGTGTGGGAATCCAGATCGCGGAACAGCGTCAACATCTCGCCGCGAACGAACCGCGCGAGTTATGTGAAGAATAGCGCGCGATGCTCTCACAATCAGCTGTGCAGAGTAAACTGTTGCAGAACGCCGCTGTGAACACAATCATCATAATGTCGGCGAGTGTACCACCGGAGTAAACATGGTCGTTTGGACGTGTATTATCACGCTTTATGAAACTGTATAGCCCGGTTATATATTCGCGAAACGCGTCTTTCTAGGTCCACTCCCGCAATTCCGCGCGACGCTGTATGAACTGTATAAAAGTTTCACGTTTTAATTATATCTTCGCATTTTACTAATCACAACGAGAAATTATCTACGGCGAACAACGAGCCGTGCAGAGCTGCAATTATTCCCTCTCTCTCTCTCTCTCTCTCTCTCTTTCTCTCTCTCTCTCTGCTTTTTTTCATTCCATTTTACTTACGCTTCTTTATCGCTTCATATCCCCGCGGCATTTAATACGGCGAAAAACTTGCAGATTAAATAACGCAGCATTTTTTTTTTTGGTTTAGTTATTCGGTTTTTAATGACTATTCATCTTAGTAATCTGAGACCAAATTCACCTCGCATCATGTATGGCGTGTAAAAGTTACTTTTCGACTTGAGGTGAATTAAAAATATTGGTGGGGGGGGGATTCGTTTTCACAAAGAAGCGATTTTTACGGGGGAAAAAAGTGAAATAAAAAAAAAATGGGGTCTATACAGAAGGAGAAAAACGAGTAAGGGTCAAGTGCTGTTGACTCGGAGCTTTATACGGACCTATACCAAAAGTATGTATAGAAGGTACCCACCTGTCTGTATATATTTACCTTCTCGGAGGAGGTCGATTTTTCTTCAATCTCTTGACATTTATTCCGCACGACCGCGACCCTCGAATATGCACTCAATGGAATTTTATCTCGAAAGCCATGCGGCAATTTTTGTTCCCCGTGGCTCTTCATTATATTTTTTTTTAATCGTATCAAGTCTCGGTACGATTATCAATAGGAATCCCCGCAGGCAATACATTCGCGTCATACCTTTCTACGTTTAAAGCTGTTATTGTAATGCATAAATTTAAAACTTGAAAAAATTCAGTTACCGATCAAAGGTAACGACGCATACATTCAATTTCAAACGACCGATCGAGAGCTTTATTGTGCGCTGTGACAATCGTTGAAAAATCTGATAATATTTCATCGGATATCACACGTGTACATTTTTGTTCTGAATCTCCACCTCGCCATACACAAATAATTCAAAATCAAACATGAAAGGGAAAAAAAGAAATGAGAAAAATGAAACATGAATCGAATAAAAGAGTGATAGGGTGTATCGTATACATGACCCCCACGCGACGCTGAATTCCACGGTGGAGCGTCTGGTGTGGTGGGCCATCGCCTTTCAAATTTCAATATACCTACCTATTGGTATACGACGTAACAATATAGAATGAATTATTATACGGCCTCTAAAACGCATAATATACAAGGGTATAAAATCGCAAGCACCCTCGACTCGTCAACGCATTTCGAAACGCCCTTTATATCGATACTTCGCGTGAATTTATATACCCGTGGTATTTATACCACTAGAATTATATTTAGAAAGCGATATAACAACTGGGCTATAGATTCATCGATTATTTAAACAGAAATCCTACTGTTAATTTTATCTGAATGGTAAAAATCGCGTTAGTAAATCAGAGCTATTTTGGATTCGGGAATGAATATATCCAAAAATCATCGGTGTATCTAGATGCGTACAGGGTTACCAAAAAACAATGAAAAATTCACGTTAGAATAACCGTATCGATTAGATTTAATACGTGAAAATATATAGCGGTGAAATGTTTTTCACCGTCATGTCTTCATAAATATGTACGCCAAATTCTCGTACGGATATAAAATTTAGCCACATTCCAAAATTTTCAGCGATATCGACGCCACCCTTGAAATGTTTCTGAATTATATATACCTAACACCATATACAACTTCAGCTACAACAAACACTAAATGTGGAAGCAATTTATTTTTTCTATCCATGAATACCTGTAGAGAAATAAAAGAATTTCACCCTATAATTGGAGATGCGTTATTCTGCGTTTCGCAGATTATTTGTCACCCTGACCACGAAGCGTTCCGACGCGTGTATCGGAACGACACGTGTCCTTAGCTAAAACTCATCATCTCGTGATATATAAGTCCATACATTATTCGCATAGGCTGCATCTGTTAATTTTTTTCTGCGCGCGTTTGCGATTCACGTGCACTTAGTCATCGCGTTTTACGACACGTGTATAACCAAAACCGGTTGCCGTTTCTTGGCGTTGAAAGAAGAAAAAAATTTATATACATATATTCAAATAATAAATGAAAGATGAACGAAAACGTAGAGTTTATAGAAAAAAGAACAAAAAAAATGAACGAATAAAAAAATAAAATTAAACGATAGCCGCATGACGCGAACGTTTGGATAAGAACGCCCCGTCATCTCCGACTTACATCTAGGTATATACACATGTACACGAAATCGCCTCAGCTCTTGACTCATCTACTAAATGTATGTATCCTATATACTTGTCGTCGGTCGTGTTTCATGTTAATTTTTTCAGAATCAAACCCAGTCAATTTTGAATTCTACCGCGCTCTATGACCTACGTGTCGTCGCAACTTTTACTTTCACGCTGACGTTATCGTTAACGTGCAAGTGTTACTTTTTTTCACTACCATCCAATTCAGCGGGCGTTGCTTCTTAATCGAATTGAAAATGGCGAGGTCGGACCCCGGTCGAGTCAAATATCGGCGTATAGGACACCCCATTCTCGGATACTGTATATACGAATTAGGCGATACTCTAATTTGATGTTTCAAGATCAGAGGAATGCCGTGAGAGAATAAAAGCTCATCGATATTCGATTCGTTGGCTACGTAAAAAGTTCATTGACGATGAACGAACAGGTAGTTGATACATGGTATAATTTTTTGAATGTAGATTATCTGAGCTTCTTTATAAAGCTCGATTAAGAATTCTCTAGAATACATTACATAGGTTTTCGGGGGATGCGGATATAAATAACGATGCAAGAAAAGTATAAGTCGTAGCCCCCTGCCATAAATCGCGAGGGAATTGACCCGTAATTCTCCCCCCCCTACGCTCGACTTAATGTATATGCAGCGTACATGCGTATACCGATCGGTGTACGGGGTTACGTAAAAACCGTGAGAATTACGTCCGCCAAGCGAAATGACGGTCGAAAATCAAATCTATCGACAGAATTTATTCTCCAACGATTAACAAGCTATTCGCAAAGTCTTGTCAAAAATCGAAAGCAACTATATCGTTTCGAAGTAACGTTATCTACACGATATACTTTGCAGCCCCGCGTCACACAGACGGAACTAAAAAAGAATCCCCTGCATGAACTTTATGCCGCTCAGAAAGAGAGGTACATATTTTTGATGATATGCTCGAATGTGACGAGAGAACGGTTAAATACTAATGAGCTTCTAAATAAAACAAGAGCAGACGTCTTCGTGCGGTTGTTTCTTTATTTTCGAAAATAAATCAAGGCTCGCGTATATTGTCACGCGTATACAGGGGCCGCTATAGTTAATATACGAAGAAGACGAGGGAACCAACAGTCAACCTCCTCTCTTAATATGTTATGCATTCGCGCGAGTTGTGACGCATGTAGGTATTTATATACATAGGTACATATAGATATGTACATTAGCGTGTATTCCTCTCTCTCTCTCTCTCTCTCTCTCTCTCTCTCTCTCTCTCTCTCTCTCTCTCTCTCCTCATCTCGCTGGTGCGTGTATATAACGTTTTAGGGGGGGGAAAAAATATTAAAATATGTCTCCAGCTCCCCTGGCGCGGTGCATGATGTACCTAAATGTACATATGGATATATATATATTTATACGGTACTTGCTGCGATGGGGAGCGCTGCGAGACAAACGGAAAGAAATCCTCCAACGGCGCTTTCTTATCTTTGAGATAACACCTTCGCATAACTCGCGAGAAAACCTCAGGGTATATAAGGCACGAGTACGTAAGCGTGTGTGTATATATTTAGGTACGTCGAATGCACGTATGTACGTACGTGTATGTACGTGAATTTTTATACATTAGCTCATATAGTGCAGCGCTGCGAAAAAACGCGTTGTGCAATAATGTTTCTACTATGAAGGTCTATGGTATCTGTAAGTTGATATGTTTTTTTAATTTAAACTACCGTACGCACGCTGATAATAATCGTATCTCGTAGATATCGTAATGTAACGGTCTGCGTAAGAAAGCGAAACTCTTAACCGTCACCATATCTATAATAATGCCAAGTGATATCCTCGTTGCATTACCTACTTCCGTATGCAGAATGTTCCTGTCGCTATGCATATTTCTATTCAAAGAGAGACAATTTTTACTTTTTTCATCAAAAGGATAAAGCAACGGAGAAATTGATCAGAAACGTGTACGGTTAGGATGCTGTCTACCTAATTTTATACCGGCGACGGGCACGGGCAATCGTACGTGCAATTTTTCGGTTAGATAAAATAAAGATCGATGCCTATCGTTATGTATTTATATTGAACTTTTTTTTTCTTTGAGAATTCGATAAAACTCTAACAAATTGAATTACAGGAAGAAATTGAGATTTTCAAGTTGTTTCGACAGTTGGCTCCTTTTCAGTGATTCAGGAAATTTTTACGTGATTTGGTTTTTGGAGTGAAAATTTAATCGACCGTTGAAGTGTGATGAATTGAAAACACGGAAATTGCAAATAATTGACCGAGTATATAAGGAGGATTCTATGTTGAGCAGATGATGAAACTTGAAAAAAAGTGGTGGATGAATTCGGGTGGTTAGTAGGGTGGAAAAGGTTTTTTCTTAAGCTGCTCATCTGGTGAATGGATAAAAAGGTGATTATTTTTCATCTCGTCTTTCATACGAATATAAAAGAAGTGGGATCTTAAATATCACGAGTAATAGAGGGAAAAAAAAAAAAAAAATCATTTCAATTCGACGAACTGGGAAATGAGGCGTTGAATTTTAAAGAATTTTTCCATCGTATAACGAATTATGAGCGATGAGGTTGTTTTTGCAGCGTATCAATGGAAAAAAAAAGTTTAATTCAATTTGATAAATTTTTGTTAATTTTCAGTGTTAAGATTGATTGTGAGAGTATCAACTAAACGACAAATATCAATTGGAAATTTATTTATTTATCAATTTTAACACGATCAGTTTTTCCACTCTATAAGTTCCAAATAAGCTTTTCCGTTTCACCTTAGAACGGTAAAAATTCGCACCCGTTCGATTTGAGCTTGACTGCCCTATGTACGTACAGGGTACATAGGTATATAAATCCATTTACCGCGCATGTTGCACACATGAGAAGTGAATAGGGAGTTCGGAACTCCGGTGTCGAGTACACCGTACATACCCTGGAAACATATCAATGGGTTGCAGGCGGTTGAGAGTGCATTTATTCCAAAGTATTGAATATGAGCGCGTATACCAGAGGGTGAAGCGTCGCGGAGGAACACACTTACGATAATTTAATCCAGAGCAGATTGCGCATGGGTGATGGCGGGTATCGTAATTCGGCTTGAAAGATAACAAAGCAATTGCTCTCGGTAACCTTGAAGGATCGGTCAGAGGGTGAAGGACGAAAAGTTACGCAACGAGTCGGATATACTGGAACTGTGTAGATGAAGGATTTCCAAAATACCGGGATCCTCGGGGTACATGACGCGGAACTCCGTGACGTGGGCGCCTTCGCAAACGAGGGCGGCCCCTCGCATACCAGTAAATTATTTTCATACGTGTAGGCGAATCTCCTCGGTGTGTTTGCCTGTGGCGGCGACGTTCCGGCGCCAGGCGCTCCTGGCCAGACTCCGTGGCGCGTCGCGTCTCGTCTTCAGCTCTTTTCACCCACTGCAGAACTCGGAACTGTAGGTATACCTACGTATATGTATACTATATCGACTATACGCTACTCTCCACTTTATCTCCATGAAGTATATGTGTGTATGTATATATATATATATATATGTACGTATATTATATACTGGGGGTGTGTATATATACCTATGAAAACACGTTACGCCAGCATACCGTCGAGTGGGAATACGTAATAGCAACGAAGAAAAGGGGACGAATGTCGCAGAGAAATCTATACCCGCGTGGCTATGATACGTGCACTATTTTCGAAACTGTGTACCCAACATATCTATTTTCATTCTCGTTCGACCCGATAACCCCAAATGGTTTATAATGATTTCATTGGCATTGGCGGTTTCCGCGAAAAGCATGAAAACAGATTCATCCGCGTTCATTCGTATCTCGCCAAAGTGCAAGGATAACGCTATGCGATACACGTGCCATTTTTCAAAATTCATTGTCTCTCATATCGTCGAATCGTGACGAATTTCCGGTGACATTTTCGACGTTTCTTATTATCGGTAAAGTTTTTATTTCGTTCCGTCAATTACGTGGTTCAACGTCTGTTTACACTGCTCTAGAGTTTTCCGCCGTGTCTGTCGCGTGTAGTGTGAGCTTTGGAGAAAAAATCCACATTTGATGAAAGTCAGCCTGGGTCAAAAGGCACTAAAAATTCGTGACACACAATATCTCACGGCGCGTCACGTATATTCGGCATCGTAATAACCGGTCCGCCTCCGATATCTGCGCAATTCCGTTTAATTTCCTTCCACCAGTTCACGACCCCGCCCCGATTCACCCCCACGTTTTAAGCTGATCGCGGTCCTGAAATCCGATTGTTGGTTACTCCGCATTATTATTATTTACCCAGGATGGGGAAAAACGAACAAAAAAAAAAAAAAAAAAAAAAAAGAACACAATAACGCGGAAACCGCTTTCAGATAATTTTTCCAATAATGAAGCTCGATCTGTGATGGACTATGATATCGTACCCGTAGCCTCATTCGGTCCATCAGTCCTTCGATACGATGGTACTATTATCATTGTCGGCGCTATTATTATCATTGTATTATTAGGGACGATATCATGGAAAAGCTTTCAGCATATCGGTGATTGTGCAGGGTGTGCTTTTCCTCCGATAACGTCGACGCAGCGTGAGTAACGTGTTTGATGTGAATTCAGCATAAAAACTGCACTTCCTTCTTTCACGAGGGCAACTTCATTAAAGAAATCGAATGATTTTTTAATCGAAACTTTTTACCAGTAGTACCATAGTACGTACATAGGTTCATCTAGGTGTATACAATATTATAAACGTATACATACAGGGGCTTCTGGTATAATTTCAAGAATTTGCATGCTGATGGGAATTTTAACGAGTTACGTACACCACCCAGCTCCGTAAGCTCATATGTGTTGAGATACATATATGTATGTGCATAATATGTCACCTCTTCAAACATATAGGGGGAAACTCGGGGGTGAAGTGATAGGGTATGTATCTGACCGTTAGGTAAATTAGATCACTCTGTAGTAAGTACCTCGCCTCCCTATACATCTATACATATATCTGTATATCCTATCTGTATATACTTTTCTGTAGAGTGGTTCGATCGAAGGTTCGATTCGCCACATGTCGCCTCGACTCTTATCCAAAAAGTTCACTCACAATCGGTTGAGCGTGAGCTTGAGGAAGATTTGAATTTTCTTAGCGCAATTTGAGGGAGATTTACGCCAGGTAGGTAGTTACGTCGTATAAACGCGTACACATATGTATATGAGGATATCGAGGAGTCCAGACGTCCGGCACTCGGACAGTTTGTATATAGGTACTTTACGGCGGAATCGTGCTTTCGACATTGTCGCCGCACGTTCGTGTGCCGCACGCCTCCGTACGTACGTACGTACGTACGACCAGGAAGAGTGTGTCGCGGATAAACGGATGGGGGATTGATGGACGAACGGATGAACGGACGAACGGACGCGCCGGCGTACGTGACGCAGCCATCCTTTCACGCGGAAGAGATGGCTTCATATCCCCGTCGTCTGATTGTAACCTAATCATCTTATCTGCGTTTTCCAATCTACACATTGAAAATGGCGCGTTGGACATCGATACGTAATCGAGGGTGTACCCACGCGTGTACGCGGTATCTTCTCAACATCTCCCCCAGACAAGTGTCCTGCTTCCCTTCTTTTTTTTTTCCCCCTTTTTCTCTCCTCCTTCCTCTCCTCTTTCGCGCGCCCGCGTACTCGCTTCTCGACCGAGACAGTTTCCCATCAAAGTAATTGATCCTGGCGAACCGTGACGTCATTTTTATCGTTATCCACGTGCCACTCCGCTGATGCTGTATAGCGGAACACCAGTTCTATGCCAGCACTGAAAATCGACATTTTAGAAGCCGGTCCGGACGACGGGTAGCGTCGGCGCCCAGACGTCTCGTTACGCGTTCTCCAAATATATGTATATCCCAGATGAGCCGAGCTTTTCAAGAACAATCTTCCCTCCAGTTCTCTACATCATCAACATCCCCCGCACTACCGAGCGCTGTTTTTTGTACGGTCAGCGACGCGGCGTTCCTCTGGAATCACCGTACATTTTAGTACAAATTATACGCAGTCCAACCGTAACATCGAACATTATGTAGCAAAGAAGTGTTATTCTACGAAAAGCTCATTAACTCGAAATTATGCTTCGGATCTGAACAATTCCGCAGACTTTGACTCCGTCACGCGATGAATAATTGAAACAAAAAGAGAGCTCTTCAAATTTAGTCTGCACGTAAAGTTTGGAGTAAAACAAATTTTAGCGCTTATATTATATACTTTTATGTCTCTTGCCGAGTCTCGGTATAAAGAGAATCGTTCATTCTCTTCCCACTCATAAATATGCTTTACGCCCACTCTACTGCGTTTCTTTGTATTCATCCCTCTGTCCGAGAAAAGTTATCAGATACGGGCCTACCCATATCCGTGTATTGGCGGCGAAAAACTCTCCGAGGTGTCGTAAATCCGTAATTTTACTTTGATACGGATCTACAACTATTTTTCCAAGCGACGGTGAAGAAAAGATGAATATAAGTTGCCGAAAACATAATCGAACAAAATATGCACACCGCACACGTGTGAAAAAATGCGAATACTTCTTTCAACGTACGATACATTATACGTTACATATATACGAGCTATTCCACGCTGTATTCTACATTCTGGAGCGAGCTGCCGCTACTGCGCTACCGCGTCTACGTGGATGTATAGTCGCAGGCGCGAGACCAGACCAAGAGTACGTCACTCCCCAGGGATCCCTTCTCTCTCGGCGGTGTTATACGGAACAAAATATGAACCAACCCGCATGTATCTATCTACCTTAGAAGGTCGTTTGAATGGGTTTATAAGAGAGGGGACAAGACAACCGTCGTCCCTCCGTCTTCGTGCAGATATGCCCGCAGAATAATGCCAAAAAAAAAAAAAAAAAAAAAAAGAAGAAGAAGTAAAATATACATCGAAATGCAACGAATAATGGGGTCCTTCAAGAGGGGCATTATGGGCGAAATACGAAAAGCTGTTCTTTTCTAGGATAATTGTCATTCGACTATACTTTATATAATGGAAATCTGTTCGAAAATTGTTCTGTTTTCGTTTGTTTGAAGAACTTATTCTTCAACGTTGATCTCCTCGTTATTCGACTCGGGGCTAGCGAGTTTCGAGCCCAAAAATGTTGGGAGTTCTCTTCCAAAGATTTTCCAGATTTCAAAGTGATTATAGGCTCGGAATCTTTTGAGCGGCTGGCCTTCGGCCAGCCAACAAGGCACGCGTCTCCCGCAGTAACTTTTTGCTCCCCGATCACATCCGCAAGCCGTGAAAAAGTGAGGAAAAAATGAAAAGTAGAAGAAAGAGGATGACAAGAGTACGCGATACTGCAACGTCGCTGTTTCTCCGGTCTACAATCTTCTCGAACGTCTTCTTACTGTCGCCCAACACGTATGTTCCCTCCACGTCGTTATTTCCCCCCTTCGTTCTCCAAATCATTGCGGGACCGCCGCAGGTTAAAAGGGAACCATTATCCTGAAACTGTGTCGTTAATTGACATCGTAGTCCCAAAGTCACGATTCCCTTCGTGTCGATCGGTCAGTTGCCATTTTCTATCATTATGCGATGAACTGCGACGTGTGTGCGGGCGCAGTTTGAACACCGATACGTTTTAGGTGACATATCGTTACTTTATACATCACGTGGTCCAAAGTTACCGCAGCGATTAACTGAAGCAAGTTCGAGTCGCTGCGTCGGGCTCGGCTCTGGTTCCCGTTAAGGAACTGCAGGCTGGCGTCAGTTGTTGACGTCACCGTTGTCCGGTCCATGAAACCCAGCTGGGCTCGCTACATAAATTAGCCTTTCCGAGATGCGGAGGAGAGCATTACAGTTCGAGGGTTGCTTCTCTCTCCTTTGCATCGAGAGGCTTCCGAGGACCATAGTATAAAATGAAGGCAACCACCGACGCGACGCGACGCGACGCAAAGCCGAGCCACGTGAACGGTCAGGTTCGCGTGGGCGACGTCGTAACGCGTCGGCTTATCTTCTGCCTCACGTTTACCTACGTACGATCACCGCTCCGGGACTCCGTGGATCGGTTATCAATTTAGCATCGTTCCGGGGCCGTGAATACGCGGAGGATACCGGAGAGCTGAAGAAAAATGAAAATAAAACAGGGAGAAGAAAAAAAATGGAAAGGAAAACTCTGGGTATTGGTCACCTGAGTGAAAACGCGTACCGTACAATTACGAAGATTGTGTAGGATGCGAACTTTATTCGCAGAAGGTATAGCTAACGTATACTACAGAAACAGAACCGCCGATCCTGCGGTTGGTTGTACAGAGACGAGTGGAGCTTGTTTCAATGCTAGAACAATAATCGTGGTGAAAAGGTGAGCGCAAGGTTGAAACGAAAGATTAACTATGATCGCCCTCGTCCACCCACGTGGGGTAATCGAGATCAAATCCAGTGGGAGGAAGTATCGCGCTGATAGCTTAATTTCTTATTAAATCTGCTTTTGAATGATGAATATGTTCAAGGACGTTATGCGGCTTCTCATATCTGATATAGCCGAAACTCGAAACCTTTATTTGTCCCGAGTACCCCAAAGTCGGGTCTTACGTCACAGAAATGATTTAGCAAAGGTAGTTAGGCGTATTCATAGTCGGATAAAGTAACGACATTTTTACATCTCCTTGTCGATATAATATTCGGTTTTTCAAATCGTCGTAGTTCATGGACGCGAAGGTGAGGGAGGGACGTCGCACATGCGTGTGCAATTTTCAACGACCGTTGGTAAAGTACAAGGGAGAGACACGGAGCGACGCGCGTTTTCGGAGGGTTTTTTTTATTCGGGGCGAAGCGCAAACTTCTCAGATAACGGTTTCGCCATCAATCATCGACTTTCAAATAAACGCGTCTATATACACGTCGCTGCTCATCGCCAACACATATCCCATATCCCCCCTCGATGACGCAGGTAGATGTATACTATAGGTGGACGCGAACTCGATACCCCTGAATTCTCAACCGCGATACGTGATTTTTTTGCGAAATGAAAATTTGCAAAAAGCACATACTCGAATACGCCTTTCAGCGGCGACGTCGCGCGCAGAAATTGCGTCTTTCGGATCGAACCACTCCCCGCAAACTCTCGGGTGACGACGAAATTTAACCGACACCCGTCCTGTCGTCAAGAAAACCGCAAACGGCACACATCACGCCCCGAGGGTCTTATCGTATGCGAATGCAAGCCGCTCAGATATATATGCTGTTTCGTTCGACCGTGAAGCATCTTCGACGCTCACATATATACATTTACGCTGCACGGTCTACGACCCAAAGAACCTAATCTCAAGAATCTCTACTGTTTCTTGATTCGTGGAATAGGACATCAAAGGACAGACGCTTAAACCGCAATTAATAACAGGCCACACGCGATAAATAAGTGGGCGTCAGGATGTATTGATTATCTTGCCTCGCGGGAAAAAACGTGGGTCGGTTGGCCAGCTCGACCCAACGGCCCGGTGATCCAAGAAACCCACGTGCAGAAAACTTATATTCCGCCCCTCCACTGTCTATGGCGCGCGCCATGTTAATTCGTACGAATTCTGATCCGCATTATTTTCAGATATAAACAAACCACCTTCGAATCGAACCGAAAACTTTTCAGACTGTGAGTTATATTGTACTTATATAATAAACTAGAATCGATAAGGAATGTAACTTGGTCATCGGATGATTTGTCAAAAATAGTATACGCGTATATATGTATACACATGTACGCGTGTTGGTCGTAGCACGTGGAACATGATCCTTGGAGGGCGATGAGGAACGGCGGCTTAGATAGGGCGTTCAAAAGGACCCCATTGTTGTTGATTAATAACCACAGACTCGACCCTCCTTTCCACTTCTCTTCGTTTTGTTTTATTTATTTTTTTTTTTCCTTGTTGTTTTCCTCTCAACTTTTTTTCTACAATATTCGACCACGAGATTCCCGCCCCACATGCCCCGCCGCTAGAGTCGCCTGCAACGAGAACGGGTAAGAGGCGCGGGCGCTTCGTAGAAAGAGATTATTTAATTTGGAGGAAGCCTTGAACGAAGCGTTGATTAGCAATTCACCGTCCCGCGTCCATTATACTCGCAGCTTGTGAGTCGCTGTCCGATGACTCAAGTCGTACGCCGCGCGAACCGGCCGGCCCGAATTTTAAGGCTTGCTGGCCGGCTGACGGTGCTAATGACTTATTCGGGTCCACCCACGAGCCGTACTCGTCGTTCGTTTTTCTTGAATTCATTCCGGGACCGCGGGCCGCCGCTCTGTTTGACCAAAAATTATATTTCAGGCCCGCGGTGATCGACCTTCTAACCTCGGAGAGTCGTGCGTTCATAAATCACTGAGAAAATTAACTTCGCTCCAATTTACGCGACGACACAGCTGGACTTGGTGCGGTAAACATCGTGATCGGGACTTGGAATTATACCGAAACCGACGATCGCACCGTTGGCTCAAGGGTTTCTAGCGTTCAAAGTACTTGGAAGAAATTTCTTTCTATGGTAACGACGTGCTGTACGATCGTTGTACGGAATTTCGAAATCCAAAAATTGGCGAACTTTGGAATTTTTAAGTTTGAAAATTTTGAAAATTCGCGAATTTTGAGACTCGTAGTTTCTGACACTTCAATCTTCGAAGTGACGTAAAAAAAATTCAAATCCAACCACACAGACTTCCGGTGCACCTACTCAAAGTCAAAAGTTTACTTCACACGTTCAGGAGAGTATATACATATAACTAGTGAACAAAAAAACGCATCCAAATCAACCAAAATCTTCTGAAAAGTAAAGCTCCAACATGCTCTGTTCTCAAGTCTCCAGCCCAATTTTTCGAGCAGTTATGAGGTTTCGAAATTCGGTGTTTTCCGGAGTCAAAATATGATGGCCCGCTAATTTTTGTGTGCATAGTGTATATGGCATTGTCGCAAAAACTCGTTTTTACTGCATACCCCATATGTACAGATCTACCGTGCGGTTAGTCACGAGAACGGTCATATTCCGGGATCAGATAATCGGCGATGACGTAATTCCGGAAACTCTTCCGCGGGGAGACGATACGTTTGTAAACCTTGAAGGGGGGACTGGACTTTCGAAGCCTTGTGCCACGGGTGAACATTTACGACCGTGTAAAACGAGACCCGTGACGATGTCGCGTCCTGTCGTCGCATCGCGCTATCAAATATTATGGGAATTGTTTTCGATATTATCACGCTACCCCGTACGAATTATTACTCGAGAATTACGTCTGGACATTAGCAAATATCACGAGAATCGTATCATCTCCGCGTGCGGAACAAAGTTCTTACCAATAATGTTCGTATAGGTATGTACTGTACGCCGATTCTTCTATGACATTCAAATATACCGTGAAATTTCCCATGGAATGATTATCGAAATGGAATCTGCAATTTCAATTGAATATCAGTAATTTATCACCAGTTAATAATTCGTCTATGCAGCAGTTCCGACGTTTCGTGGTATGTATATATAATTTTTTATGTTATCCGGGCGAAGAACAAGAATCGATTCAAACTTTGGACAAAGTGAAAAAAGTCGTATACTTCCGTTCGGACGTAAAATCAAATTTTCCAATAAACATCAATTGGAGGGAGGCGCAGAAATTGAAGCTAAAGTTTGACCAGATTGAGGGAAGTAATCAGGTTGAATTAATGGCGCTACCTCCGGAGTTTGCGGGGATAAAGGGCGAGGCAAAACCGCCATAGAATACCGTACGACGAGGCGTTTGAATAATTTCAGATTCGTTTACTGCTATGGCCATTGTCTGGCGCAGTAGATGGCACTATATGGTCGCGCATATATGGTGGCGACTTGAATAGAAAAAGGAGTTCCAATTTCGTAGACAATAAGGTGTAGAGGTATAGGTGCCTATATGCGGTCGTTTTCGTCCAGGCAGCGGGTACGAAAAGGGAGATTGAACGTTCTGGCGACCCCCGTCCACTGCGAACCTGTCTGGACTCCAGACTCCGACGTAGTGGATATAATAAATTAACCAAAGGGCGGTTTTCAGCCTCGCCATCCAGCATTCCCGAATATAATTCGATATCCGCGAGTGCTCCCCGTTTCTGTTTCAATTTCAAAAATCCCTCCCAGAGGAATAACCGTCCGCTCGTTCGAAAACTTCGTCATATATGTAGTATGCGTAGTCCGCGTTCTGTACCTAGCATCAAAAAATTTGCACGTCGGGGGAGATACTCGAGAAAAAATTAGAGAATGGGTACAAATAGAAAGTATTCGTTGAATGATTCAATTCAAATTTTATGCATCCGGTTTACGAATTATCATGAAAATTGCATCCCTAAAAACATATTGGAAATCATTTTTTTTTTTTTTTTTTCTGCGAAAATATTTTGAATTCACTGGATTCAAGGGTCTTACAATATATTAGGCAAAGTTTCCTACAGTCGAAATAAAATTCAGAGATAAAAAAAAAAAAAAATTACATGACGCCTAAATCCATTTTGCGTTTTCAGAGAATTACCGCTATACATTTGAATATCCAAATCCTTCAACAGTCAACGGCATTCCAGGGGATTTATTTTTCGATTTACATTTTAAGCTGTAATAATTGAATCCCGCGGATCGCGTTGTTACTCATTCATACATTCATGATATGAATATCGATTCTTTTCAACTTGTGTTTTCCATTTCTTACATCGATTATTAATTGCCAAGCGTGCAAACAATATAATTGCCTAGCCTCTGTTATAGTTCATTTCACGTATAAAATGTGGCATAATGTACATCGTAAATGATTGCGTGTATCTACGTCTACACGCGCTGCATTTGAATGCGCTGCGATGATCGTTGCATAAGCAATTAAGTGCAGTAGCAGCGCGGTATACAGATCGGCTAAAACAGCTAATTAAATCTTTCGTCGACGCTGCACAACGCGCTAGGGCTTCTGATCGTGATCGGGCAGAACGAACGGTCGAAGGTTAACATATAAATGAATGCGTCGCATTCATACCTATTACCCTCGCCGCACTTTTGACGTACATACATTAACTAGCATACTAATCAACGTATAACACGAGTAAGCTTTCATCACCGCATCTAATTGTAAGGAATAATCTCGTGGAACTGCATATTGTGCAAGTTTTGACGTTTTATCGTATAACGATATAAAGGGATTTGAACCCGTGCAACTTTATCGATTTTTGGGTCGAAAATCAAAATTTTTTTCTCTTGGGTTTCCTATGCCATTCTCATGTATTTTGATCTCAGAAAGTCGAATCTGAAAGCCAAATTGATCTATCTGCGGAAATTACCGAGTTATCCCCATTTTTTCGCATTTTTTGGTACAAATTTGAGAATATCTCGAAGAGAAAAAATCGTAGCTCAATTTGGACAACAGATTCGTGTTCCTGAGGTCAAAATACATAAGAAAAGAACCATACGATTAATTCTCATCCTCTCAGATTCAAATTCCTGGGACCGAATTACATCGAAATAGACGATAAGATGAATCTTTTATTCTTGATCCCGAAAAGCTGAAAATTGGCGATCACTCGGTCAATTTCAGAGATAGATCAATTTGTCTCTCAGAATCGGATTCCTGAGGTCAAATTACATGAGAAAAGTGTCATACGATCAATTCGCAAGAAAAAAAAAAATTTGGCCCAAAAATCCCCAAAGGGATTTGAACCCGTGCAACTTCATCGATTTTTGGGTCGAAAATCTAAATTTTTTTCTCTCGGGTTTCCTATGCTATTCTCATGTATTTTGATCTCAGAAAGTCGAATCTGAAAGCCAAATTGATCTATCTGCGGAAATTACCGAGTTATCCCCATTTTTTCGCATTTTTTGGTACAAATTTGAGAATATCTCGAAGAGAAAAAATCGTAGCTCAATTTGGACAACAGATTCGTGTTCCTGAGGTCAAAATACATAAGAAAAGAACCATACGATTAATTCTCATCCTCTCAGATTCAAATTCCTGGGACCGAATTACATCGAAATAGACGATAAGATGAATCTTTTATTCTTGATCCCGAAAAGCTGAAAATTGGCGATCACTCGGTCAATTTCAGAGATAGATCAATTTGTCTCTCAGAATCGGATTCCTGAGGTCAAATTACATGAGAAAAGTGTCATACGATCAATTCGCAAGAAAAAAAAAAATTTGGCCCAAAAATCCCCAAAGGGATTTGAACCCGTGCAACTTCATCGATTTTTGGGTCGAAAATCTAAATTTTTTTCTCTCGGGTTTCCTATGCTATTCTCATGTATTTTGATCTCAGAAAGTCGAATCTGAAAGCCAAATTGATCTATCTGCGGAAATTACCGAGTTATCCCCATTTTTTCGCATTTTTTGGTACAAATTTGAGAATATCTCGAAGAGAAAAAATCGTAGCTCAATTTGGACAACAGATTCGTGTTCCTGAGGTCAAAATACATAAGAAAAGAACCATACGATTAATTCTCATCCTCTCAGATTCAAATTCCTGGGACCGAATTACATCGAAATAGACGATAAAATGAATCTTTTATTCTTGATCCCGAAAAGCTGAAAATTGGCGATCACTCGGTCAATTTCAGAGATAGATCAATTTGTCTTTCAGAATCGAATTCCTGAGGTCAAAATACATGAGAAAAGTGTCTTAAGATCAATTCGCAAGAAAAAAAAAAATTTGGCCCAAAAATCCTCGGAGGGATTTGAACCCGTGCAACTTTATCGATTTTTGGGTCGAAAATCTAAATTTTTTTCTCTTGGGTTTCCTATGCCATTCTCATGTATTTTGATCTCAGAAAGTCGAATCTGAAAGCCAAATTGATCTATCTGCGGAAATTACCGAGTTATCCCCATTTTTTCGCATTTTTTGGTACAAATTTGAGAATATCTCGAAGAGAAAAAATCGTAGCTCAATTTGGACAACAGATTCGTGTTCCTGAGGTCAAAATACATAAGAAAAGAACCATACGATTAATTCTCATCCTCTCAGATTCAAATTCCTGGGTACGAATTACATCGAAATAGACGATAAAATGAATCTTTTATTCTTGATCCCGATTTTTGGGTCGAAAATCAAAATTTTTTTCTCTTGGGTTTCCTATGCTATTCTCATGTATTTTGATCTCAGAAAGTCGAATCTGCGGTATAGTATCCCTCATGAATAAATGAAAGGAAAAAAAAATTAGGCAATAAAAATTTACAAGGGCTAGGCGTTTCCCTTTAACGAAAATCGCTAGGACGAGTAAAAAGTAAAAAATAAATATTTCGAAAAGCTTTACGTGTATCTTTGTTGCGTGGAATTTGCAGCAGGAAAAAAGTGTTCGCCGCGTTATATTATGTCCGCAAACGCGTTAGCTTGTCATTTACCTTCTGAAACAGGTCGTTTTTTCCTCGGTCACCCCGCGCAACGCGTATAATGTACGGGTACAGTACGATGAATAGCGAGAGGCTGAGGAGATTCGGGGGGAACGCGAAAGCTCTACCAGCTAACCGGTGGCTGACGCCCATGGCCATGGCCATGGGACGCGATGCGTCGTGATCCTGTAAATTATCCCCTAAGCGTTTACGTCCGATCATCTACCTAATATGAATGCCCCCTTCTTCCTTACACTAAATATTGTGTATACTGATAACGTTATTGCGCAGCACTGTTCAAAAAACTAGTGTGGGATCTGAGGTAAAAGGTAACTCGATATTTGTACTGCAGTACCAAGAACATGAAAATCGCAAGTTTTTAATTTTTCAATCGTATGGATTTTGACAGAAAATGCGAAGGAAGAAAAATCTTTTTGCGAAAAGTATTTCTCGATAGATTATTTTTTCGCAATAAATCCTACTCCGATTTTTCGCTCTCGCAATGTTACCATTTGAGCTGTACAGTTGGATCAGCTACAGATTGGATCGATTTACCAAAATGAAAAATTAACGGTTGTATTTTTGGTGTGTTTTTTCAGATATATGAAGACTGTTGTGGACGTTAGTTTGACGTCGCAGAAATATAACCCGGAAGTCCCACTTCTGGCAGCCGGTTCATCGCAATCTCTCTACATCAATACGAATACGAGTCAACTGATCGATCAGCTTCGACATATTTATCAGGTGCGTGAAATGGCTTAATTATTTTATGTGTATATAATATTATAAGTTCGTTATTTACGATCATAGCTGATTCTTTGGATTTTCGAAATAAGTGTCCGATCAGTTCATAATGTTTCGAAGTTTCGGTCGTACGAGCTTGTGTATAGTCTATCACGATGATACGAATTTGACGACTATCATTGGTCACAAACCTACAGTGTACGAAATAATATAACATGGTAATTGCTCTATTATGTGGCACGTAATAACGTAAGGTCCTTTGAAAGCAGCTGCTTGAAATTATATAACAACCAAACGAGGTCATGTAGGTTATTACCAGACAATTTTTACTCTCCGGATCCACCTAGCGATGATGGCCTAGGATAGGCTAACGCGCTATACGATTGTCGGCCGTTCATAACATACCATTATAAATTACATCCATCGCAGAGGAAACCTCTCCCAAACCATTCATTGATCTACGCTAAGAATTTGTCCAACATATACGAATTGCGATGATCAGATATATGCAGTTATCGATTTTTTTTTTTTTTTCGGTAGCTGCATCGCACCAGTCTCTTCCCTCTTAATTATTTCTGGTAAATCGGAATCCATAAACTCAATGAGTCGTGAGATCAAAAATTAAATTTGACTTTGTTTATTCTAAAGAAAAAAAAAATACAAAAAAGAAATGGTATCTATTGGAATTATCCACCGTTAAGATTGTTGAAGTTCGCTATCCTAACGAACAATCCGTTCAATCCGACCCTCTTCCTAACGGCTTATGGCGCCGAAGGGTCCAACAAATTCATTATTTCGCGACCGCCTTTTTATCGCCGACAATATATACCTGTAATACAGACAGCAACGGACCAGACCGGACCAGCCCCAGATTTAAGTTGTACGCGTGGGATGTATAACGTCGTAGAACAAATCCCGCGCCAAAATTGACCAAAATTGACATCGACCTGCGAAAAGCTCATCAATTTCAATTGTGATTATGTAATAAAAATAACTCCCGAAATTAATACCGGCTAATTTGAGTTGTAAGATTGAATGTTCTGGCTAATAGAACCTTTTTATAGCATAGATATCTATCTTATTTGTAATTAAAGAAATTAAAATAAAATTGCGTCAATTTATGAATTTTTCGTATCATTACCAGATCGTTCAATCGCAATTGGCATCGACTCCAGACACTGGGGCCCTTTTGGGTGATGGCCCTTTTGATGGGTCTGGAAGTGGAGCCGGTCCGACATCCGACGACGACGATGACGAGTACGAAGCTTCTGGTTCGGGAATGGGTTCGAGTACGGATGGTGAGTCTTGTTTTTCAATCGCTGAGCTTTTATGATTTACGCTAAAAGGCGAGGAGCTTCTATTCACCCAAAGTAACATCGGAGATCTCCAGAGTGCAAAATGATATCGTCTAGACTGCTGAGCTCTAGATTCCAGACCCGCCCTGGACCCTCAGATATGTAGTAATACGATCTTTTCAGTCTCCATATCTTCTCATTCAATCGATAACCGAGTGATTTTTACCTCTACATTGGCGAAATAAAAAAACATTTACTCATCTCATGTGGGACCGAGACCCACTTTCCGTCTAGACCAAGATGCATAGGACCAAGATTCTGACATCAAGTTGAATTGAAAAACAAGCTACTTCTGTTGTTACTAGAAACATGAGTTTTCACTCTCAGATTTCCTCCGTCAATTTTCAGCTCGTCAAAAGTAAAACTCGTTATTTTATATTCTACCGAAGCCGACCGAAGTAGCTTTTGCGAAGAATTTCACACTTTCTCGTTTAAATATTCTAATGCATCACTACCTGAAGTTATATGACTTTAGTATCAGGTTCCGGTTACCTTTATACATTTTCTTTTTTGCAATTCTTTGTATCAACTTACCAATTTATCATTTTTTCATTGTTACAGACCCAGCACATGACAAGACGCATCAGACGAATGTGAGAATCGGTTCTGCCGGTGGGGCCATCAAGCACAGCTTGTCGATCAGTTCTCTTATGTCTTCGGTCATCCTTGCATCATATTTTTCGGTATTCGTTTACTAAGTCACGAACAACCGCATCGCTGCGAATCACTCGAGAAAAATAAATTCAAGATATCGCGAGGCAATGCCATCAACGAGACAAGAGAGCAAAGAACTTATTGGATACCTTTATGCACAAAGAGCGAATCAAATTTTGAGAATTTAAGAACAAATATAATTTTGCTTCGCCACTGCTTCAAAGTGAAGAAAATAAATATATTATACGTAAAGAACTTGAATCGTTTCGTCATCACGCACGGATGGCGTATGAATTTCGTGGCGAATGTAAACCATCTGAAGTAACCACCAGAAAGTTGGAGCACTGCAGTTTTGATGCAAAAGTTAATCTATTCAAGATACTGATTATAGAAGAAAGCAAAAGCTTTGAATTTGATCATTTCTTTCTTTGCAAAAATTTTATCAGTCACAGATGTTGACTGCTGAACATGAGACTGCTTGTTGCGAGACAAAAAAAAAAAAAAAAAATTATTTAAAAAAATTAAGGAAACACAGTAATTTATTTGTACAAAACATACGCAATCTAATAGCTCACAAAATTTGTATCAGTATCTCGAGATGATAATAATAATTATTATTATTATAACAGCAACTATACCGACAATTATTATCATCATAATCACGATCAATTGTGAAAATCAGGGATGATAAAAAAAATTTGCCATATCTTATTATTCAAGCGTATATTACCTATATGCTGCCAAAATACGTTATTCTATCTTTTTTTTTTTAATTTTGTAACGTTTTTTGTGTGAGCTGACTGCTCGCATTTTGCAGTTCGCTCATTTGTCTTTAAGCTGGGTTGGTGCAACCGAATGTTGGTATAGGTAAAATGTAGCATTATTTTACTATATGTATATATATATTTATATATGCGTAGGGTGAACAACTATATGCAGAAATACCTATAATACAATATCCGAATGTGTATCATTTATACGATCATTACAAACGGCAGCATTTTTCAAAAAGGACTTGACCTCACGAAACTAATCATCCTAATAACAGCGAGCGTCTCTCACTTCAATAGACGGTGGCATTTGTTCGAATTCATCTACAAAATACCTTGATGAACTATTTCATAAGTTTCTTTGATAATTATTTTGCAAACACAATCCTACCGTCGTAATTGCCGTGAATTTGGAATCGAATAAAGATTTGGGTCACTTTTTTGAGGATTAGTGCCTTTTTGAATACACGTTCTATATATATAACATATATAAATCCTATTGCCGATACGATATTATATATGCTTATATATATACATATATATATTTAACCCAACATATAAATATAAATATGACTTTGTACAGAGCAAGAAATTTTTGCTGACTACGTGTGCGTGGGGCTTGTTTTTTAATTTCATTTTTCCAATATTAGCTGTGTTATCATTTTTCTCGCTCTATATTTCTCGTTATCCATCTTTATCTTCATAATAATTTCTTTCACTCCATGATATTCCTTTCTACTATATTATATTATTATATTAGCATAGTATACATATATATACTGTGGTATGTTATTTTGTCCAACAAAATTCGTGTGTGTGCGTTTAATCGGTATGTCGAACTTTAGATCTTTCATGATAAAATGAGACGAAAAAAACGAAACAAAAAAATTAAAAACTAATTAAGGAGGAACAGCCAAGTGCCAAAATCGAATAATCGAACAAACTGCTATTATAAATGGTGAAACTAAGTCGCCGTTGGAATTATTGTTATAGAACTTATTCATAGATTTATTCGCTTTGAACGAACAGTTCTTGTTTTACGAACCTCTTGGGAGATTTAACAATGTCCTAAAGAACATAACAAAAGCTGATTATGTGCATCACGGAATCTTTTTTTTTTCGCCTATGAACGCAAATATGTGTAGAAGTAAATTGTCCGTTGTAACTGACACAATTCTTATTAATTGATTCTAATTGGCCAATAAGAATGGACAGGGTTCAGAATCTCTTTCAATTCGACGTATGGGTTGAACGTCCCAGTCTTAATTGAAAACCGTCATTTTAGGCGAACTCGATACATTCTTACAGCGAATTACTGGCCCTCAAAATATAACAGAATTAAATTTTTCGCCTTGATTGTTTTGTTACGTTAAATTTATGGCAAAACTACTTAATAGCGATTCGTGAAATTTAACCTTTTGTAAATCTTGTGAATTGATATTTTTACCAATAACCGACAAAGTTGTTAATTTTTGTGATGCGGTAAAAGAGATTTTGAAGATCGCCATGAAATTTGTTGAGATTTTAAGCAACGCGTAGAATTGTAATAGTGAAATTGACATAGAATAATGTTGTTCCGATGATTTATTGATGTCTTGGTGCTGAATTATGGAAAAATTTTAGATATGATTGTTTTATTCGTTTAGGTATATTACTAGAAACGTATCCTTCTATCCAGTCGTTGTATAATACGTTGGTGTTAATTAGTTCCAGCTCATGAGTGATGAAGATTTTTATCCCATGTTAACGAGATTTATGTATGAGAAAAAAAAAATTGATGACATGAGAGGGAAATCGTTGTAGACGTTATGTAATTTGTAATCTACATTTTCTAATACTTGAACTATGTCATAATGTCTGTAGTTTTATGGTATAGAGTAAGCTAGCATCCCTCAAATTTGTACGATTTTTATCATGCTGATTGTGAAAGATCCAAAGTTCGTATAAGTCTACACCGGAGATCAAAGAAATAATAAAACACTACTCCGTTGATCGCCTTGTTTGAATGAGTGAGTTATCTCAAAATTGAAAAAGTCTGTAAATAGGGAATGTCTGTTGTATTTATATTACATGATGTTATTATATCAACCCCAATTCAATGAAGTAAAAATTATAATTATTTACCTAAAAATCGGTTAATAACGTGACTATATGTATGGGGGTCGCCACGTGCGCATACTATACATATGTAGAATGCTTTGCTTTGAACATGCTACCGAAATATCTTCCTCTGTTCCGACGATGCAGGCATGTTAGTATTGCAAACTGGATCTGTTGGTGTACAAACATTAGATAGTA
Source organism: Athalia rosae (assembly GCF_917208135.1). Taxonomy (NCBI): domain Eukaryota; kingdom Metazoa; phylum Arthropoda; class Insecta; order Hymenoptera; family Athaliidae; genus Athalia; species Athalia rosae. The sequence continues at coordinate 23,841,596 of NC_064026.1, read as the reverse complement.
TTTCAATGGTTTGTTTAAAGTCTTTATCTACATGAAAAATGCAAAAAAGTATCTTGATGGACGTATAGAAAAACGAAATATATCTCAGTAGCCTTTAGTTGAGTAGAATTCATGGAATTCGCATTGACGGTTGATCAATTACTAGTATCTACTCCTAAATTACTTGTCAATTTCAACGCAAGCATTGCTGCTGCCGATTTACGTGCACAACTACATATTACCCGTTATTTGGTAATTTGAAGATAATTCCCTTTCGTCTGATCTGGGATCAAGTATTGGCAGTTGAATTGTTATATTAGAAAATTGTAAAATCCAAAAACGTAAAGATTGTTTCAGTTATTTTCTTGCGTACTTTGAACGTCTAACGTCCAACCCAATTGTGATTGTAACTGAATTGTGATTTTCATGTTATCGGTTGCCCTTTACTGGAAGCTCGGTGACCCCCTTACTCTCTGTCTTGTAGGTAACATTCATTTATAGATATTAATTTTAATTCTTCCTTTAGGTATAGTGAGCCTAATTGATACCCATCTATATTTTTTACCTCGTCAGTTTTGCCAGTGACTAGTGCGCCTTTTGCACCAAATATGCATATGATATATTTCTGTATTGGAAAACGCGCAGTCGTATGAGTTTTTTTTTCCTAAGGGAGTTCCAAATCTTCTGCTACATTTTATAAGATTCTCTTAGTCGTTTATTTTATCACCTAGAAATTCTATGATAGTTGATATTTCGTTAAGAATTGCATGCTGAATGTGTCGAATGAATTACGATTGTAGAAAAGTTTGTAAATTTTTTTGATTACTAAATTGTCAACAGGAAGTGCAAATCACCCGACTTCGATTCTTAGATTCGTGAATCTTGCTCTAAGCCATTATAATTGTCCTTATTTCCGCCATAAATGTGTACAATTATTTTAGGAATCTAAACTTATTTTTAAAAGCATGTTAACAAAATCTTCTATGAAAAACTTGAATCACAAAAATAGCTTTATCATGTTAGCTCGACACTAGGAATATGTTGTGAAAACTTTCTATTCATTTGTAGAAAGAGTTAAAATTTATACTTCAGAACTAGATTTCTTGATAAATTTTAACCCTGAAAGAACAAATTTGCATTCGGATTTTTCCAAATATTCATAGTTTCGGACTAGCGACTCTCCTACACAATACAATCATAAAATTATCATACACGTGTTGACGTATTATTATTACAACCATAAAATTTAAGTTACTAATGAATTTAACAAATGTATGAAATTGACAGATTATAATTAACGCCACAATATAAGACACAAAAATGTCCCAGTCGATGAATTTGTCTCTGCTCTTTTCGTACAGCAATAAAAATTATGTATCACGATCGACGATAAGCGGGTGTATATAAAATACGATAAAATTATATATAAAAACAGAACCATGGATAATAATTAAAAAATTGGAGCAAAATAATGTTTTAAAAAATGTTATATCAACTATATCCTGTGCCATTTTTGTGTCCATATAGAGCCAGTTATGAATATTATACATATATAATATGTGATTATATAGACGTATTGACATTATTGACAGATATATTTCAGATCAATCAGTGTACATAAATTAAATAATGAATTAAACCTAATAAAAATAATGAATAATAATTTCATTATCTCCGCTTTTCGGTTTTAGAACTGTCTTGCATTTTCCTCATGGTACATCTATAATACGTGTAAAATGTAACGTTCAGATTGTTCAGAAATGTATTTTGCATATTATAAGAATTAAGGATGAGCTTTGACTTTCGATCGTCGTTTGAAGAATACTATCATTTCAGTAAGCTGGTCTTTATTACACTGTGTGACAACAACATCACACACACAATCGGATTACGTGTATTTGTATAAGAGCCAGTGGAAATTGCAGACGGTTGTTCAGTCTTAGGTTTAAGCTCAATCGACCCAGTTGTTTGGTATAAGGCTAGTAACGAAGCCTACCACATTTGGCAGACGGTCTGTGATTATCTATGAAAGAAAAGTGAATTTAAAGTCTCTCTGAAAATAGCGGAGAAATTATTTAACTTTGATTGAACTAAATTAAAAATTTGTCATATACACGACGCACCGTCATGATTGATGGCGAAGGAAACAACCACACCATCACGTTGTACGTATAGACGGTTTTTATTTGATTTTTTTTTTCTTGTTTTCTCTGTTGTGAAAAAAAATTATTTCAAACCACATATAATGTATACATAAAGTAATATTTGCGTGAGAGATAATTGAATTAGCTAGTATGAAAATTGTACAGAATGGAATAAAATCGAAATGATGAGTAAACAATAAGAGAGAAAATTGAGAAAAAAAAAATTCATAAATTACACATAAAAATAAATAACGGCGACTCTAAGAAATCGATATATCGCTATATTAATGTTAAAAGAAAATAAGCATACTATAAAAATTTATCAGTCGAAGCGGACTGACTGAAATATTCACCTGGCAATGTAAAAACTGTTCATGAGTGAATGGTGAATAAAATAATAAGCATTAACATTCGACGAATAATATTCATCATTGTGACCTCGGAATAATCTCATTTTTTTGCTCTTCTCCGAACATCCTGTATCCTCTATCAAAAGGCTGGTGTTCGATAAAACTCGCGCCGCGAGATGAAAAATACGAAAGGACCCGTTGCAAAAAATTTTCCGAATTTAATTATGAATTCAACCGAAACCTTTTCAAATTCAATAGCCGTGGACCGTTTACGATCTTCGGTTATGAAATAGGTATTTTAATTGAGAATTATTAATAATTAATTGGTATGATTACGATGCTTCTAAATTTATGTGTTCATTCATTTATACATTCATTTATTGAATTATAAATTCATACATGATGTCTATACATAGTATACTCTCAATGTAAAGTAATCGTTTCGTCTGTGATTGAAAACTGTTTCAGTAATCAAACAATTAATTATTATCAACAGTATTCTGAACTCTTATTGTCAATTATTTCATTACTATTTCAGGAGCATTTTTCATGATTCGATTCATTGGATAAATGGATAAATTATTTATTTAATTGATTAAATCAATTATTCCGTATGATTTCGATGCTTCTTAATTTACATGTTCATTTCTTAATTTATACGGTTATTATCCATTTATTTATTCATTGAATCATAAAATTATACACGATTTCTGCATTAACTCATATGTGAAGCAATCATCGCGTCTATGATTGCAGACTGTTTTATTGTTAGTAATCGAACAATTGATTATTATGAATAGTATTTCGAACCATTTGATAATTTATTAGTATTTCGAAAGCATTTATCCATCCATTCATTCATTCAATAGTCATTTCATTATCGAATTGAGAAGTTGATCAATTGATAGGACTTCGATACTCCTTAATTTATTTGTTCATTTCTGCATCCATTCAATTATTCAGTTTTTTTTTTTTCCATTTATTTGTTCATGGAACCATTATTCATGCATGACTTTTAGAGAATCAAATGTGAAGCTATCGACGCGTCTGTCTTTGCAGACTGATTTAGTGATCAAACAATCATTGCCATTAGTATTTTAAACTATTGATTAATTAGTTAGTATATTGGGAGCATTCTCTATTATTCAATTAATTGAATGGATAAATGAATAAATAAATAATTAAATTGATCAATTAATCAATGGTTAAGGTTTCGATGCCTTTCAATTTACGTGTTCTCCCGTTGATTCATTTATTCATTTATTTATACAGTTACGCTACGATTTATAAACAAAATCCATGAGCACAAAAACACGTCTTGAAAATTTGAATTCCATCGCCGAATTCCGATCATTCGTTCCCGAGATATAGTGAAAAACGTGATGGCAGGTCACGTAGCTTGAGATTTCATATTTCAGCGGGCTGCGCTCAAGCGCTCTCGATCTCGTTCGTATTCCTACCGCTGCGCGGCAAACCACGCTTTGGTTTCTCGCACCAAACGAAATATCAGTTTTTCATTAGGCAAATGCACTCCGTGAGTTAGTCGGTAGCGAGCTCTGGCTCACCAAAGAAGGGGACTCTGCGTCGCTTTTCCAATACCCGGTTTTTACACGTGTGTTAGGCGGTTTGATGGACAGCACACGCAGGAACGTAAACGTAATAAATTTATAGCTCTTTAATAGATGGTGAGGTGTGAAATCACTGTCGTTATGTTTTTCTTGCTCCCATTGTGAGCAGGTGTCAGACGAGCTGTCAACACCTAATAAAGATCTTGTTCACACCTCATCAAGTGCCTTTTGATCTACCTAAGTGGCGGTATTTTTTTGCGGTGGTATTTCCGCGAATTTCTATGTTACCGTTACGGAAGTAAATATGTAAAAATTCAGTACACACTTGAATGGTTCATAGTACACTGGTAAAGTTCAATTCTGTCGTGTTTTGCCATACTAAAGCATAGGACTTTAATTCAGAATCGGAGGAACCGAGTGTACAAACTGAAGAAAATCCAAATAAATTTTTTTAATTCTAAACAATTAATCAATAGGTACGATTTTGATGCTTCTGAATTTATGTTTTTATTTATTTATTCATTCAGTTATTATCCATTTAATTATTCATTGAATTATAAATTTATACGCGACTTCTCTATAATCTCATATGTGAAGCAATCATCGCGTCTATGATTGCAGACTGTTTTATTGTTAGTAATCGAACCATTAATTATTATTAATAGTATTTGGAATTATCGAATAATTTATTAGTATATCGAAAGTATGATTCATTCGTTTATTTATTCGATGAATAATTATTGAATTGATAAATTAATTGGTATAGATTCGATACTTGTAAAAGTATGTATGTACTCTCAATTCATGTATGTATTCATTAATTTATTCATTCATTTATTTATTCATTGGACACAGTGAATTTACATATGATTTCCATAATTACATGTGAAGTATAATTGTCGCGTATATGATTGACTGTTCTACAAATTGAATCATTAATTAACATCGAACAGTTAATTAATTCATAGATATTTCGGAAGCAGATATTCATTATAACTATGGCTCGTTTTAATCGTCCCTCAATTAGATAATTAAAGAGATTGTCATTTTCAGATCTACGATCGATGGACATCAAAGTATTCCAGTTCTTCACTATACGCTGTGTTGGACTTACATTGCATCACACACTTCGTTTACAGGTACGAAATAATTATATATGACTATTCGGTCACACGGTTTGAAATAAGTAACAATCAATACAATATAAATTAGCATATCATAAATATATTTAATATCATGTAACATAACATTACATTACATTGGCCACAATACATTAACACGTGATATAATACAAGAATAATTATCATATCGACATAAAACACATCATGTTGGCAATAGTATATTTTCATATGTATTTCATTATTAATTAGTTTCCCGTATGTTTCAGGTACTCGGAGATGCTGCCACCGTAGTTGCTGTAGTCCGGACTCCCCCTGTTCATCAGGGGGAGTCCACCGTCCCCTGGGACTGCGCGGCCTCCCACCGCCCCCGGGGTCCCAGGGGACCCAGTCCCCGAGGACATGTCTTCGGGGATGCGGTATCCCCGCTGGAGGGGATGCCATATCCTGAGGGACATGTCCTCGGGAAGTGGTCTTCGGGGACGCGTGTCCCCCCAGGGACACGTCCCCGGGGATGCGGTATCCCCGCTGGAGGGGATACCCTGTCCTTGGGGGCGTGGCCTTGGGGGAATACGCGTCCTCGAAAATCCCGGGAAAAGGAGGTTCCAAGCGGACACTTTGTTTTTCGTTTCTCTAGAGAAATCAAGAAAACGAGTGACCGCTTGGGACCTCCTTTTCCCGGGATTTTCGAGGACGCGTATTCCCCCAAGGCCACGCCCCCAAGGACAGGGTATCCCCTCCAGCGGGGATACCGCATCCCCGGGGACGTGTCCCTGGGGGGACACGCGTCCCCGAAGACCAGTTCCCGAGGACATGTCCCTCGGGATATGGCATCCCCTCCAGCGGGGATACCGCATCCCCGAAGACATGTCCTCGGGGACTGGGTCCCCTGGGACCCCGGGGGCGGTGGGAGGCCGCGCAGTCCCAGGGGACGGTGGACTCCCCCTGATGAACAGGGGGAGTCCGGGCAATGACGTTGGAGGAACTGCGACCTGTAACTTAAATAACAAATAAGTAATTAGTTAACTTAATACATAAGACTTACTATATGACCTACCATGTAACATAATGTATAACTTATTCCATGACTCTATATATAAGTATAAGACGTTCGAATTATAATAAATTGTAAAAAGTTATATGATAATAAATTATTGTCTTGCCTGATTGGTGTGTCTACTGAATTACATTATGGGAGTGCATGCATGAATTTACTGATTGTGAGTCCATTGGGTGATATCGGGTGATCTGGTTTTATGAGGAGGCTTTCGAAAATTTTTTATAAGGGGCTGCAATTCATATCCCAAGACTCTGAATATTGAATCATACTGGGGACTCTCGAAAGGGATAAAGTAAATAAAACATACCTCTGCAAAAAAGGAGTTGTACGTCGCATGTGTCGCAGATCCATCTCTACCGGAACAGGATGAAGTGGAGTTGATCTTCAGAGCGACTCGTCGATGTCCTGATTTGGTTCCATCGTGCAATGGTCATCTATCAGAAAAAAAAAGTTTCACATGTACAATTCAAGTCACGATGTAACAATCACTTATATCTATGTTATCTTTGCATGCACGAATAAGATCAATAAATTCTGTTGTATCTCATTAAGAAAAGAAACTGGATGAATCATTGTGAAATCATCCCGCAAATCCCGAGGAATTTTTCGGGAAGTGCATTAATTGTAAGTGCATTTGCAAAACGTCCTTCAGCAAAGCTCACAATAGAAAACGTCATTCAACTACAATGGAAAACAGACGCCCGGGCGATTTGAAAAAATATATCATTGACGGTCCAAAAAAATCAGAAAAAATTTGTTACAGAAAGTTGATTAAGAATAATAAATATATCTAATTTGTATTAGTTAGATGAATCAAATAATCATCTCAGAATTCTGAAAAACAGAATGAAACGCGTAATTCAATTGAAAAGTCATCTCTCAGTATTCCAAAGGATTGTTTAGAACCCGGACGATTATATTTATACAACGACTGCTTTTAGTATGAATAGTCGGAAGCTCGTGATCAAAATACATATTATAGAAACGTTCGTACAACTGATTTGAGCAATATTCAACTAAATTTTGTACGAAAGCTTGCTCACCGTTAGCTCTCTCCATCGTCACTCTGAGGAAGTTGCGTTGCTACTGATGTCGCTCTTGATGTCGCCGCTCCTATAGCTGAAGCCGAACTGCAGTGGAATCCAGTACGGAAAACCTGCAACATATACGTACTTTGTTAACCATATACTAAATTACACGCCCCCGATCGGATGTTTCGTGATTAGCTGCAATTTATTCGATTACCATAAATGTACCGCTTTCCGTCTGAATTGATATACTTGAAATTAATCATCACCAATCGAATAATCGAAGTCTGAATCGCTCGTATAAGATTTGAGTGATGATTAATTGAGATGGTAGGAAAAACCGAAAAATGAAGGAGAGAGAACTCCGATCAGTTCACAGATCTCTGTGTCTTATTATGAGCAAATGAACCAATTTATGAAAACTAATGGGTCGAAGATTTTGTCTCCCGAATCTTGTAATATATCTGAGGCCAGTGGCTTGGCGTTTTTCCGAGGTAAAAGGTAATATATTCGTTTTAATTATTTCAGGACGCTTCTTCTACGTTAGAATGTGTTTCGGAATATTTTATTCCTCTAACTAATTGTAAGTAATGCTGGAATTGTCACGTGTGAGCATTTTAGGTAAAGAATTTATATACGTGTTTCTGTTTCTGAGTCTTATTGCCAACTAACCGGTCGGGGATAATAGCGACGTAAAGTCGATTCACAAGAGGGGATTATAATTCATATGTGTGGGGACATTAAAGTGCTCTGTCGTCTTGTATAGGTATATGACCCACATTATTAAACCAGAAGGCGTTAACAGAATAGCGTAACAAACACGAAGACGTTGCTTTATTTCGGAGCGAAAGGTAAGGTATTCGTTCTCATGATTCGAGGATGCTTTTTCTACGTGACAAACACGATGAAAAGTCACATTTGAGTATGTACGAGGGTATGTACTTGGCACCACAGTGATTGATTTGGATCCTTCTTCTGCCGAAGAATTTCATTCTACGGTGATTTTTAAGAAATGACTCTTTGATGACGGTTGATTTGCATAAATTAATGTTATTGGCGAAGTTTTTTGCACCCGAAGTGCTTTTTTGGATCAAATTATATCAGCTACAGGCTATTTCGATTCTTCTAATGTCATGAAACCAAACAATCGAGTGTTACCTCTTACTATTGTGGACCGCCATGCCTGTGGATCTCCGGAGCAAACGCTATCCGGGCATTCGCCATTACTTTTCGGTTATAAGTTACAACCTTTTACAAAGGTGTTCTCACTAATAGAGAGGAGTCTCAATCCAAACCTTTTCGAAGTAGTTCTGTAGACACAATGGTTGGATGATTGACAGGAAACAGAGGCTGATTCGGGGGGGGGAGCAGATGTAATTAATACGAACAGCGGAGCGCGATTAATTATTTGTAAATATATTATTGAGTAACATCTATAATATAATTATGAAAAACCATATACAATAATAATTATAATATTTCAATTCGATAGTAAAACATCCAGTTATTTTATTCATCTAAAGTTCCGCTTTTCGTTAGCTTTCAAGTGTTGGTTTAGAAATTTTTTTTCCAATTTTTTTTTTCGTAGCTTCCAGATAATAGCGCCACAAAATCACACGTTACATTCAGTGTATCTACAGATAATCTGCATTCGCAACCTACGTGCAGCAGCCGCAGCTTTAACTGTTTATATTACATATAATATATTTCATTTACTTATTTATTTTCATTTTTATTTTCTCCTGAATAATTTGATACATTACAAATCAACTATACATACTGTACATATACATATCATTTGCTTAATATGTAAATGTGTACAATTTACATATTTATATATGTATTTGTATGTACTATATATATTATACACATTGTATGCCACATCTGTATTGCAGAGATAAAGCTGATATTCTATAATCGATGATAATTATTGTTATGGGGGGCCCTTTGCAACTGCCTATTTCATCGTAATCTATTGATGTCGTAATGACATTATACACTATTTGCGGATATATTGAAACGGTTAACATTCTCGCTTCCCTTGTAAAATTCATCAAAATTACAAAGTGGGTATGCTGTACCATGCTAATACTATTATAAGAGACGGTAGTAGAATCGTTGTGTATCGAACTACATTTATTAACGTATTATTATGTAGCTTATTCATTTATTTATTTAGTTTTACCGGTCAAATCGAGCGTCTTTCCTACAAATATTCAAGATCCCTTGTTTCCATGTCATTTTTCATCCACGAGATAACGCTTATCAATTATAATATGTATACACGTGCATCATAGGAGCACATCGTACCTCAGAGTATCCAAAACTGGGCAAAGGATCTCGTAACATAAATTTTAACGATTTGCTCGAAATGTTATATGCACCATTTCTGTACAAGGTTTGCATTTATCGCGTAATTTATGGTCTCCAATGTGGAACCGGTTCCCTGTATGAGAATTTTTTTTTGAAAAATATACATACATATAACGCCAATTATTATATCGACTGTGCTTAGGACCCTTTCGGATTTATTGGAAAAAATGTGCGTTTTTTTTCTCAGAAAAACGTAGATATCCGACAACCTTAAAACCATAGAACTCATATGATCATAGGACGTGGTATGTACGCTCACGATTTTCACGTCTAAAGTTCATATCCTTCCGTCAAAGAGAAGTGAATTCGTCTTTCGGAAAGAGGAGACCAAAAATATGACAATTGTTACGAACGATCTTGGGGCAAGCGTGAAAAATTTTCATGAATTATTTTAGAAAAGGTGCAGACTAATAACACGCGTTTAATTGAGGCGAATACCACGTCCATTTCTGTAACATACGAAAAACATAACAACAAATTTCTATGTCAATTAGTGGAATTTATTTACATGGGTCAGATTGTGATTCGAGTCTATATATAGGAGTATAGCTTCCATTAGAGTTGTCTCGTTGGTTCGTTGCGCGAACTAAGACGCAGGCACGAATGAAATAATTGCAACGAGACTACTGCATAGACTCCACAGCTAATCACATTAGCTATTCACAGTTTACAATTTATACAGCCAACATCAACTATGATAGATTTACTCGGAGTATTTATAAGCTAATGTACAATTGATTTAAGAGCAATGAGTGTCAATATACGAGTTCAGTGTTTTAGGTAAAATATTCCAAGTCAAAAATATTCATATCTTGTCATGGTTCACTAATTTAAGTCGATTAACACTAATCATTTTCCTATTTGTTACATCGTTAATGGGATGCTTATTGAAGTAGTGTTTCCTCTGTTTCCAATCAAGCGATAAGAGTGTGCCTGTGACACTTCGTATTCTCACAGTTGGTGTGTCGTAATTATATATTTTCGCTACTGTTTTGTCGATATGTCATTTTTTTAATAATTTTCTTTCTCTATTTACTTATTCTTTTTCATTTTCTTTATTTTTTCTAGGATGTAGAGATCATACGCTGCTGAAAAATAGCGAATATCGTTGACTTTAGATTCGTACGAGCAATAATCCATTTTTAGTCTCAAATCAGACTCTGAAATAGTGGCGAGAAAGTCTAATCGCCCGTGTGAATCGTGCGTGGCTGCGGTACAATTCGTCATCTGCTTCGCGGTCCAACTCCTCGTGTACGACTATTATTCGTATATAACTGTATAAATTACTAACGAAATTCATGAATTCAGCGTATAATACTATGTATAATCACAATATTGATAACTTGATAAATCTGTACTATACGTATCATTTCGTCCATAGCGACACTTCTCCCAAGTGACCTACGACCGTAGCAGACTCAGTTTTATAAATATAATTTTGTCGCTCACAATCAATCTAGAATCAACACTCAATTCATATATTATTGGCCCCAGCACCCTATATTATTTTAATATACATCGATTCAAAGTAAACGTTTACATCACCGACTCCTGCGGTACACGGCGGTATTTTTTTTTAATTTTGCCTATCGTTTTCCTCCGAATTCCTATTCATTCTTTTATTTTCACTTTTTCATCGAACTTATTTTTCGAAGAGCGAAAGACGAACTAATGATACTTGGCTTTTCTTTTGCAAGATTTACCTGTCTTCCACGTAAAATCATACAGTCGAATGTAAACGTACGGGATAACAACACGACTCCGCGCCAATTCTACCTACCACGCAACCGCCATGTTTGCAAATGCCAAATATTTCGACACCTCGAAAGTTTAGACGGGAAATCCAGAATCCCCCCTCTTCGAATAAATGGCATCGATAAACACCACGATTATTATCAACATTCATTCAGAAAAGGAGAGTAAAAGAATTATGAACAACTTGAAGTCTGCCACAATTGTTAGTCTGAGAAACATCGTACCCGTGTCCTTCTGCACCAACTTCATAAGTCCACCCTAATTACAGCAATATTTATAGTTATATCCTATGGTTATTAGCTTTACGGTTTATTTCATCTGTTTTTTTTATTCTTATTCATCAATTCTTAGCTCATTAAGTAATTAGTTATCGTTATATTTACTATACAGTTGTCAACATTAGACTCAGTCCAAGCTTCGACACAATCACCTCGCGACGTATTTGCTGTACAGAGTGGACAGGAAAATTCGAAACAATGTTTCCCTCCACAGATACATTTTCCACGAAACGGAAGAAGACGAGGCTTTCCCGCATTGCGCTGAAAATAAAGGCAAAAAAAAAAATTCAAGGATTCATCATCGTCAGGAACATTTTTAGATTTGGAAATTCTCTCGATACATCGGATAAAATATTCACCAACCATAAGCGGTGAGATTGACCTTCCAAATGTGCTGTCGATGATGGGGATGAGTTGGCCTCGGACAAGAAGCGAAATGATTTGTAACCGAGAGATCGTTACTACCACCTGATGCAGCCGTTGCGCTATAAATGAGACAGTAACGCGCCGCTTCCGTGCTTGCGACTACGTACGCCGTTCCATTTTCCTCCCAACTGCCATGGCACCAGTAAACTGCGAATTTGAAGACAAGTTTTATTGGTGAATTACCCGCTCATGTTAGATATAACATGTTTCCCTCGAGATGGACTTCAGTTCCGTCAATTTCACCCATGTATTTAATCCATAACTTGTCATCTCTGATGATCAAATTTCCCGATCAAGATGGGAATTACCGCGAATGATTTTTGCGAGTGGGATCTCGGACATATATCGAATGGGTGCAGCGGTGTACATGTATCTAGGTATCCCGTGAATCAGTTGACCATAATTCATGACGATATGACGCAATTCTAAGGCGAAGTTGAAGGAAACCCGTCGAAAACTTGTAGAATAAATGTGTCGTGGGTCGTTTCGAAGACATTCAAGTTAATCTGACAGGAGACAGACCCTTTTCAAACATTAATCGTGCCTTTGTCCCGAGAATAAAAAGTCTTCCTTCTTCCGTTTGCGTCTCCAAAAGAATTTCATATACGACACGTTCATGTTAATATCACCGTCTCGTACTGTTATTTCCTTGATAACTACCGAAAAAAGGAAATCATCTGCCTCCCTACCCCCCGCTGTTAAGTTACCAACGAATGTTTTTATCCAAACGAAGCTAATTCCGAACGGACAAAGAATTATATCGGTGTAACGAAATCGTCCTGCAGCTTTTCTTCCCGTTCGTTCGTTTGTTCTGTTGTTTTTTTGTTGGTTTTTTTTATTTTTATTTTTTTTTTTTTTCATTATAGGAGCAATGGCTTGTGAGATGTGAGCAGTAAATCTATAGTAGGTATTTTATACTGACGCATACACGTAGCTGGTGGTATTTGCCGGCAAATTACGCAAAAGCCAGAGAGAAAGGGACGTAGAAAAGCGATAACAACGTAAATCAGGATTTCCCGTACGCCAGAACGAGTAATGCGCTCGCGCTCGGCTTCGCCCTCCGTTGTGTAAGTTCGAGTTTAATTCTATGGATATACGGAACAGGATTCGGTTTCCGACGTGGATGCCAAACTTCTCAACTTAGTATATCTATACGCAATCTGCAATCAAATTGGCTATAACTATCAACTCTGTGATCAGCCATTAAACGGCGCGCGGTGTCGCGACGTTTCCTCCAAAAGCTGCGGGGCAATCCCCGTCAGTCGTACAGACCACGTAGCTGTTATGTTTCAACGATTTTCCGCTAACTATAAGCGATTATGATTTGCAGACTCTTCGACAATCTCGCTGTAAACGGGGTCGTTACACAAGTTACGTATATCGTTACGATCGCGACTAGAACTTAAAAATCAATGAAAAAGTAAGAAATTAATTAAAAAATAAAAAGACGCCCCTCCAGACGAGTCATAACAGTTTTAATTGTTTCTGGCGCTCGTCTTCCCGGCTCGAGATTATCGGTAAAATTTCTCGTTGATTTTTCCGAGCGAATATATGAAAAATACTAACCGGAAAATGCTTCATCCGTGCAGGATGCCGCAAATTCCATGCGATGGGAGCTTCGGCAGCCGATGTCCAAGCCGGTTACGCTGTCTTGGTGACACGGCGTAGGCGACGGGGGCGAGGGTGGAGTGATTTTCACCTCTTGGGCGACGGCGTCACCTTCTTCGCCACCCCCGCTGTGTTCTCCGTCCGAACCTAACAGCATCTCCTTCGCATCGTCCAACGGATGATACGAACGCCACGAAGCTACCTTGTAGCTACCGAGGTGAGGACACTGCTGGGATATTGGCTCGGACGCTGGAAATATTTGAAATTTTCAAAATATCTCTGAATTGAAATATTATTTCATGTGATGAATATGAATTTGAATTTAACGCCATTCAATTAACACTTTCCGAATTACCCGAGAAAAATTCATCGGACATAATGGCCTGATTTTTCAAACGCTATGATATTCCGCGTGCAATTAGGCCATACATAAACTGCTCGGCGTTCAGCAGATTGCGTAACCTCATTTCTGCAGCGAAAACGCTACGTACATATGTATGTGCACCTCATGTATATGTATACAGGAAGTGTATAATAGATTTTTGTACCTTTTCGTAAAGCATAAATTCAACCTGTTTATATTCCAGAATCAACACGATTAGGATTATGTACTACGAGTTCAAATAACACGTAATAAACGGTCACGCGAATCAGCAATCATGGGATTACGGCAATTAACACAATATGATAAGATTCCTGAAATGTCTCCAATCCCCGGATTCGTCGGGGTCTCAATGATACGTGGAAAATTGAAGAGAAAAAAACAATGAACACGAAAGTATCGCGATAACGATACGTTTTTCGACGCCGCCGAGCAGATTAAAAATTTTCTTTGTAATGTACCCATAATAATGTATGATTTAGCGACCCGTAATAACCGCCCTGTTTTCGATTCTCCGACCGGACGATATTTCCGTTCGAATTATTTAACCACCCTGGAATATAGCAATAAAACCATTAAATGTTTGAACATGAAATTCATACACGCGGCTATAATAAATCCGATCTTCGAAGCTATTTTTACGACTAACGTGTCGTCTGATTCCGATCCCTGCAGTACAGACGTAAAAGTTACGTTCTGGAATTGATTGTTATACACAGCCTGTGTAGTCATTCTTTTCTCTCCTTCGTCACTCTCAATTCTTTGAACCTTCGATTGCAAGACACGGTTAACTTGTCTTCATGGATGATGAACTCTGAATAATTTAATCCTTACCGACGTCCTTGATTTTTTTTCATTAATTTTATTTCCCCCTTCGTTTTTAAGGTGAGTGTTAATTCAGAATAAATTCGCCCAAGTTCAATATATCTGTGGCCAAAGCATTGAGAAATTATGACAAAAATAAGTCAATTTAAAGGTCAAGATTCTTGGCTATTCTGGAGAGGAACTCTCTGGTATTTGGATGATGTAAAGCTAGTTACTTACTGATGAATGTCGTGTATGGAGCAGAAAGTGGATTGAAACCGCTCGTTTTACATGCGTCCTCAGACTGCTGACTCCACGTCTCGGATTGCTGCATCTCTATTACGTGGCCATCCCTCCTGTGGAAGACTAGGCAAACGTATCCGTTTTTGCTGCAAGTTATTAGTTTTCTTATGATAGATCGTCGAAAGTCTAGCAATCATTTGATTGCTCGTGTTGAGAATCCAGTGAATAAATATTTGAATCCAAATGCGAAAATTGCCTTCAGATGGAAACAGAGAACCTGCAGCGGAATTTGGAATGGGCCGAAAACGGTTAGGGATACAAAAATGAAAACTAAACCGCACGGTGACTATCGGAAATGCAGATTTAGTTATCGGAAACATTAGTCAGTATGTAGAGAATTATCTCTCATCGAAGGGATGCCGATATTTCATCGAGTACACCACCCGGTTCCTTTACTGGATTAATTATGTTATTTATAGATTAAAAAAACGACGGTGGCGCGACACTCTAGATGAAAGATCAAACGTTTCTGTTCTGTTCATTGAGCAAATTACTCATTAGCAACTATTGAACAGCAACTCTATACTACCTTAACTGCGCAGCTATTAAACGCGATTGTTGGTACAGTGTAATAAGGACTGAGATCGAATGCATTTGTGTAGGTACACATTGTTGGATTCGCTCCGAGCCCCGAGGCTTACCTGCCCTCCTCTGCCCCACTTCGTTGAATAGGCAGCCAATTATTTTGATCAAACAGCCAGTTAATGTAATTAGATCGCAGCCTGATCGCGAACCGATTACCGTGTTCGACGAAGCCGCATGCCAGACTGCTTTTTACTTATTTATTTATTTATTCATTTTTTTTTTTTCCTTACAAATCAATTTTTCACCTCAGTTTAATATTCTTGACCCTCTACTCCGCGATGTACCTACTTTCTGGTCTCTTATGCGCTTCGAAATGCTAAGAAAAATGAAAATGCACCAACTTACCCCCCCCCCCCAACATCGATGTGCCACGTATACGAACATCCGATAAGAATATACCAACCTGACTACCGGTGCCTATGCGAAACTGAAAAGTTCACGAGTACATGGAGTGATACCTACACGTAGGTACATAGGTATATTGTAAATGTATACCACCTCAGAGGTATGTGTGATCCTGGATAAAATGAACGAGGAAAACTACTTCGCACAGAGAGACTTTTTTCAGAGCCATGAAAAGTGGCGGAGCAATATGTAAGCATTGTCGGGGAACACGTTTCGTCAAGTTTTCGTATTACCACGGCATTTTCAAGGGAGATGAAATATACGAAACCCGGTGCGGCGATATTTTCGCAATTATTTTTCACACCGCAGCTTATACACGTACGTTACAACGAATCCCGCAATGTCACCGTGGGAATAGAATTACGCACGGTTATAGCGAAAATAACACGAAGTAGCTATACCTATACGGTCATAATTTTTCGTCAACTCTTATCCACCGAAGTTTTTTTCGGAATTCGAGCCTCGGCGAATAGGAGTTGGTTGGAAAGAAATCCGAGGACATTAATTTAGCGAGCGTGTCGCATATGTACGAATACAAAGTTCAGATAAACAGCATTCGTTACGTTCTTGTTTTCCAGTGGAAAAGATTTACTTCTCCACTTAACCACATTTTCTTGTCCACGTAGGTGCCCCACTACTTTTGTCTATTTTACGTACACACCACCGAGGGGTTTGTTCGTGTCTTTTGTACCGCTGCAGTTGAGGGACGACAACGAGGAGCGACCGGCGCGGCGCGGCGCGGGGTCTATATCCCCGTACGGCGGAACGAGCTACCTACCTACCATTCCTCGGTGCGATAGCGGGCAGAGAATATTATGCAACTTTGCATGATTTAAATGGTCGTTTATAGCTGTAGGTACCGTAACTAGAACTGGAAAGCAGAGCCACTTTTTACCCTTGTACTTGTCGTATAAACGGTTGAGCGCCGCGTCTGCCGCGCCACTTGGAATAATTTTCCAAGCAATTGGTTGACTTTATAAAGAGCTATGCCGGAGAAAGGATCGACAGTGAGGCTCGGAACATCTCGCGTTGCCGCGTTCCCGGAAAGGGTACTGCTATAGCTTCGCAAATTATTTAAAAGGGGTAGTAGTTTTTTGTTTTGTTTCTTTTTTTTTTTCTTTTTTTTTTTTCACGCCCGATTTGAACCCAATAATACGGCGTTCGACGGCTTCGCTAATCCGACGGAAGAGGAGAACGAGGATAAGATGTACCGTCTAATCAATTCGCAGATGATAATTTTCCGTTTATTCATTCCGGAGGAAAGAGGGAGTAAAAGAAGAGAAAAAAAAAAAAGAAATGAACATTCAATTTCTCCGCGAGCATGATTATCTCACCGCTCCCATTTACGGAATTTACATAGGTATAATATTGTTAATCTGCACGCTCGGTGCACGATACACCGTGGATTTTCTGCAGCTGTCAAGATTAAACACGCACTATACGCTATTAACAACTCCGAACAACGAGCCAAACTTACGCTACCCCATTTCCTACATGCCGTGCAAACTTGACCTTTTTCCTTTCTTTATCTTCATCAATGAGCAGGAACAAGATAGCCGGTGAGCCGATCGACTATTTAATATGACTGTAGGGATATCGTGTCACCTTGATCTACGTTTTATGTACTCCCGTATTTCTACCATCAATTCGTTTACATTCATTCGTCGTACTGCAGGTGCATGTGTAAGTCAACCCTACAAATAACCGAGTGAAGCCGCAGCATAGGTGAGGTCCTAAAAAATGAAGGACGCGCGTAATTTTTTACCTCCTTTTCAGTCGTCAAGTTTTTATTTCACTACGGAACTTCATTGGGTGATAGGTATGTACGTACTGCACGGAAAATTTTCGTCGAGAGTTGCGAATATTCCCGAGGTCATTTCAATTATGGTAAGCCCGGTAAAATTAGTGAACCCTAAACGTGTCCATGTAGATGATATTATGTTTGACTTGAATTGTTATGCAAAAGTAATTAAATTCTGTGTTTCGGTGTCGCTGTCGGTGGAAAGTTTATGTAAATAAATGGAATAACGTTGCGTGTATTTATGCGGGTGTATATCTTGCGCGACTATGCACGTGTACAGAGCTCACGGTAGAGTCGAGCTTCGTTGCGAACTATCCCGGTCGTAGGGCCATTGAAACCCGTTGAAATCGCAATATGGTGCCAAATAAAAGCTGACGACGGTCATAAAGCCCCCGGATAAGGAGATAAGCTCGAAATACGACGAGAGGAAGAAGTCTGTTCTCAACAAACTGTCAGTTGGGTGCGTATAGAATTTGGGGAAAGTAAAATATAAAAAAATATACAAAAAAAATATAAAAAAAAAAGAAAACACGAGAAAAAATAAACAACTAAATAAAATAGAAAACAAAACGAAGCACATTTTCCTTGCAGTCGCGGGGAGCGAGAAGAGACGAGTATATCCGCGCGACTCGAAACGTTCGTGTACAAGAGGAGGAGCGTGGCCACTAAAAACTTGGGAAAGTCATATCGCGGCGGTAGCGGTGCAGAAAATGACACGGACGATATCTTGGGTTGAGCGAGAATCGGAAAAATAAGGAAAACAACGATGGTAGGATAAATAACGCCTAATATTTCGACTCGGTTGATACCCGGACGGTACCGTGGACGGAGGAGAAGAAAACTTTCTGAGAAATGGCGCAAGTTTGTCATGGGAAATGTTCGATACTTTGTGCTCTTACACTTTTGTGACAATCGCGATCCGGCGAGGTATTCTTTTAGCCATATTTAATCCTCAACCGGTGGAAAACTCGGAACGCGCTCGCGAGGACGACTCTTATATTTTTATTGAAAAAAACAAAAAAAAAAAAAAAAAAGGAAATACCCGAGTACCTCGAAAACCCTGAAATTATTAAAGATCTTGAGGAGAGCTTTTGCGGCAAAGGCGCGAATCCGAACGCGCTAGAGGGTTAAAAAGTTTCGGATTCAAACTTTTCGAACATCGACGTGACGTTTCTCATTGTCAGTTCTAACTACTTCTCATTGCCACGAGCGCACTACACGACGTCGAACCGCCACCTCTCGATTTTAGTAAACTCAATTACGCGAATCATTTTGGCTCACGATTAAATATTTTCCGCACAGCGATACAATAATTCGATAATAATAAACTTACTCCACATTTACCGATTCGAATAAATGGCAGTCACACGGTGCAACGAATCGCGGGGGATAAAGATTGAAAAATTAATGCACAAAAGGTGGGTAGATGACGCAATTAGGTGAGATAGACGAGCCAGGTAAATCGACGCCCTGCAGTCAATTAGCGGTAAAGTTGGGATGGGTTGAAAGTAGATGGATCTCGCCGAACGCGACATGAAAGTCTCTACATCATCCCCAGACACGAGACAGTCGTAATTGTATTTTCGTTGCGGTCTGTTGTACACTTTTGTTAGAAGAGAACTCTCGTATAAGGTACAACGACAACGACAACGACAACGACGGTTGATCTACTCAAGAAATTCAAGCGCTTCGCAATTCGCCTCGACAAGGCTTCATGCATATCCGAGTTCCCAAAGGTTTTATATAACTGCACGTAGTACCTACTCCACGTTTAATTGAACAAAACGAAGAGAAAAAAAAAAAAAAGAATATTCTTACAGCATCTTGAAACTTGCCGAAGACCTCTATTTCGAAATCGAATTTGTCCCGGCGAATTGCGGGATTAGGTTTTACATGATTAAGCGGGAAACATTGTAGATAGGGGAACGCTATCGAAACAAATTTTGACGAAATTTTTGGGGTACCCCATTCCGCCCCGCGTTCCTCTACCTTTTCATCTAGTTTCCACGTTCGCATAATACGCCGATCATGTGCCGGATATTTGTGCAGTTGTTCGCCCCGGAGTGGTTGAACGGAATGGGATCAACATCCGTATGGGTTAGCTAAAGCCGAATATATGCACAGAGTACACATCCTAGGGTAGGTGTGTACCATCCGGTCTTGTCAATGCAGCCCGGGTGGCGAGCACGCCGAAGTCTGCGTGGGAACAGATACGTGTACATCTATCGCGGGTTTCGAACACGATATACCGAGGACAATCGTCGCGGTACGTGCGAACGAAATCGTTGGACTTTTCTCTGTGGAAATTATATAGGTACACGACAGCGTGCGAAGTAGCGGAAGACGGGGGCGGCGCGCCCGGAAATCTAGTGAAAAGCAGTTTTGTTTCGACGCACGGAAAAGGGAACGTCACAGGGTGTACGTGATGCATTGCGTTATATGAATAACATCGAATAATATAGTCTCAAAGGAAATGGGTATGCACCCCCTGTAGAAGCTACGTGCAGCTTAGAATGACTGTAAGAAAAACCGTGAATCGGAATTCCCACTGACCCTTTCCATTTACCGCATAGATAGCGCGGTATCACCGATGTGTATACGCTGCGACGTGGGACGAGGATGTGGATGACTGGGGGAGATACACTCTGTTTCCACTCGGCAGAGCGAGTTATTGAGTAGAAAATTCTTTGAAATGTGTTTATGATAATATTGTTGAGAGATTTTTGTACTCACCAGCCACGCGTCGCCTTCGCGACGAAAGTTATTCTCCGCTCCGTCTGCGGTATACTCGACGACGGGATATCGGAGCTGACTACCGAATGGCAGACGAGTCGCGTCTCGTCCTGATCGAGGATAGTCAAATTTCGCGGCGACGTCAGAAGACGCGCCACCAAGTCGAGGGCCACCCAGGTACCCGCGGACACGACCCAGTGAGGGAAGTCGCAACCGACGGGCGAGTCGCCTGGAATACGAACGACGGAATCGCTGGGTTACCAGTATCCTGTATCGCAATTTCCTGCGAAAATCTTCAGAACGACGACGAAGACCCTTATAAGGTTGTGGGAAACGATACGACGAATCGCGGGGAGTACAAATGTGAGCATTAACGTCTGCTCTGTTATGAGTAACGATCTATAATAATTCGCCACGACTGCTTCATAACTCTACTCTCTTAACAGTGAGACGCGTCTGGCCCACTCGGTGCAATTCCTCTTCTAACCGGGGGGTATATAATAACTGCCATTTTCAAATGAGACAAGCCCCGAGTTAAATCATGAGGTATTTGCGCATGAATTGTAAAACATTTCATAATGTACTGCGCGCCGATAAATCAGGGAAGATCAGGGGTGCGGCTTCCAAAACCGTGCGTCAACGTCGTTTCACACCAGAGGCGACGAATGAAAAAATAATGAGGGAAATAAAATGTTCAACATTCGCGACGTTTTGTCGAACGCCAACTTCGGCGATATAGCGGGTAATCGATGCGACGGATTGACGGTCTATCTCGTCATATTCAATCGCTTGTTTACTCGCGCCCTGACGTTCGGGACGATCACCGTCGGAATTTCGCATCGCCGCGAAGTGTGCGGATCAATATTCGACCCCGCGTATATTCACACGTAGTGTGTACGATTTCGAAATTCAATACAATTCCGGTGTCTCGGAGGATGATATAAACCAAAAGAATATCAAACAACAAACCCTCCGGAACGGCATAAACGCGATAAGAAAGATAAACATAACTAACCGAACGCGATATTCCTGCTTCGATTTTTGGCTCGTGATTTGAAATGCGCGATACGTACGAAGCGTTACAACGAGAGGGAGAGAGAGAAATGAAAAATACTCGTCTTTCGACAGAGAAAATGCAGGGATAAGAGATATACAAGGAAGTATCAAACAACAAGGGTTATACCGCAAAGCGAGAGGGATAATGGAGTTTGTAAAATTAAAAGAAAATATTATCGAGCCAAGTTGGGCTGAAGTTGTTCACAAGGCCGTAATCTGAATTGTGGAAAGTTTAAATGGAACTACCGGGGGATGGGGCTCGTTCGGAGCCAAGGTAACGAAACGTTTGGGGAATTCACCAGCGGGTTGGAATTTTTAAGCAGCTTACCGCTTAGTAAAATTTATTGCAGTGCACCACGATTTGAAATATTCACCCTCATCTGTCTTACTAGACGAAATTTTTTTTTTCACGACTATACGTACCACACGTACTGCACACCGAGCAATTTCGTAGTTATTTCGATACGTCATCCGCGAGATTTTACCTCAGGAAATCCATGTAGCTGCAAAAATATAGTATTTCCCCCGCACGCAATATTAAATTTCCATCCGGATTAGATCCGTGCGCGTACGCCGATCTCGTCAAGCCGAGAAAACCTCCAAATATTGGCACCGTGCGGAGTACCAAAAACAAGGAAACATTGCAGAGTCGAAAGCCGGCTTAACTTTGCACGCAGTTTCTTGTCCTCAGCTAAAAAAAGCTTGAGAAGCGGCTTTCTGCGAAACCACGACCAGATTTCCGGCTCGCAGATTTTGCTTTCCCATTTCGTTTTTTTTTTTTCACCATCTATTCTTCTCCCTTACTCTTCTTGTGTTTGCTCACATAATTATTTAAATGAATGTCCGTGGGAGAAAGAAGCGCTTCCGACGTTTAATCTCAGCAGAGATTAGAGTTTTTGATATGTATAGGTAACACCGAGTGATCGGACTTATTCAAAGACGGGTGAAGGTGGTTCATAGAAGTCAGCAGAATTTCAA
The DNA here is from genome assembly GCF_917208135.1 of Athalia rosae. NCBI lineage: Eukaryota > Metazoa > Arthropoda > Insecta > Hymenoptera > Athaliidae > Athalia > Athalia rosae. The sequence continues at coordinate 23,818,862 of NC_064026.1, read as the reverse complement.
TCTATCGAACTATGGCTTTTACATTTTTCCCCCCGCAGTTTTCATCTCTTGGTTTCTGGTTCGTAGGTATAATTGCATGCATAAATTCGAGTAGAATAATAACAGAGAAATTTTAGAATTGACGAGCTACTTCGCCGACGTTCTGACTATGTGTAGATATACATGTATATAGCCGTGTGACAGTAAAGTTTTATGCCACCGACTATTATACTGGGAAATACAGACTTGAAAAGCTCGACGAAACTCTTCCGGGCTAACAATAAGAAATAGAAGTTTAGTATAGTTTACCGTTGTGGAATAGCTTGTTTTTGTTACAGCGATCGAAATTTGAATTCTTCGGTAGACGGTGTCCTTAGAATAACTGTTGGACGAGGAAAAGTTTGCTCGAATCAAGAGAAAAAAAGTCGAAAAAAAACAAAGCAAAAGACGTAAGACATCATTCCCGAAATCTTGTTCTAAGTAGGTATACGGTGAAGTAAATATTCTACTGGATGTAAGAAAACGACGGCAATAACGAACACTGAGAGCTAAAGTCCGGAAGTAACCATATAACCGGCGAAAAGTGTGAGATAATTGTGGAACCGTGTAGGGGGTGCGGAAGAATTACAGTTTGCCAAATATATACCCAGGTAAAAAGGGAAAATAAAAGAGGATATCGTCATTTTGTTTCGCTCTTTTTCACGAATATAACTAGTGTACGTGTTGGGCGAGCTTAAAAGTTGACTTTAAAACCACTCAAAGTGGTTGTGTGTGTATGTACAGCGGGTATACATAGTTGTGCTCTCTATTTCCCTCCATCATTTTTATAAGAGCGCGTCTGTAATATATTTTTACACGTCTCGCCCATTTTGAGTTTTAAACCTCGTTGAGTAAGATACGTAAAGCGTGGCGTAATGCCTTCGACACCCGCGAGGTTGAAACCCTGCTAATGCAAATTCACTCACTCTGCGTCATCTTTAGAGTCCTAGCACCTTCGGTTGCGCTAAGTACACCGCTGCAGGTGGCATCCCCGCTCTGAGCCAAGTTCCAAGATTTTCTACCACTCTTGGCGTATATGAAGCACCTGTAGCGATCCTCGTCGGTTGTCAATCTCTCACCGTTCAGACGGGCCACCAAGTACCGCGTACTTCCCTCCCTCCACGTGGCCAAGCACTCGAGTTCCTCCACTGATTGTAAAGTGAAAGTTGAACGGTTAGATAGCGTCACACTTTTTGCGTCAACTTTGAGTCGAGCTGTTTTTCATTTTATTTTATTTTTAATTTTTTTGCGATTCGCGTCGGTATGTATGACATTGCTTTTCATCGCTCTCGTAAACGATTGTGTACACAGCGCAGAGCGCAATTTCGAATTAATTATCGAGTTTAACAATATTCATTTGAATTTACGAAAATCAGGGAAATTCACAACGGCGATACAATTCCGATAAAATTATTAATAAAATATATAGGTATGCGAGCCCCCCCCCCCCCCCCCCTTCCGTGCGACCGGCAATTGACAGAAACATCAATCACCTCACTTGATCACTTTGCATTACCGGCAATTAGTTGAAACGTGTTTTATGCGATGGTTAAATTACGTGCAAACGGTTGAAACAAAGTGAAAATCGATAGAAAAAATTTCTAACTGAAACGCGATTCGAGTATTCATTTGCATTTGAACGAGAGAACGATAACTAGAAGTCCACCGTAACACCGTTAAGAGAATTTTGGCTCTCGTCCAGATTTGGAAAGATTTCATTTCCGACTAGCTAGAAGGACAAATTTATTCGCCACGCGATAGCGAGGTGTAGAATTATCTTCGTTCGGTGTTAAATCTATTTCATCTCTAAACGATGCGCTTTTTGTTTTCATCTTTTGCCGCTTACCCATTTCCATGCTGCTGCTCACCTGTACTTTCGGTCGCTAAAACATCGTGACACGCTTGATAACGGAGCAAAAGCCTCGACTCGTGAGTACAAGTTTCGGCTAAGGAGGGCGGATTGGAACATTCACCCTGGCCACGGTTGTAGCTGAAGTGGAGTGGCCCTTCGAAGGGGCACTTCGACGGGGCTGCCCCCGACCGGAACAACGAGTTTAAGGGGGCGTCTCCCGCCAACTGTGCACAGGCATCGAGGATCGAACTTCCCGATTGGAGGCAGAACGCTGAAAATTGATCAACGCAACAAATTGGATGACGATCCGTAGGCATAAGTTACGACCGTGTCGGATAAATCGATGCGGGGCGGTTCAAATGTTCATAAATATGAGATTTATACTCACTCTCCTTGTACTGGAGTACGTTCGAATGTTTCTTGTGTATGACCATGCATCGTTCGCAGTTGTACGCCCTGGAATTGGAGAAAGAAAATTTTTTTAATACATTTTCGACCCAATTTTCAGTTACGCGGTCAGCGGCGCGTATACGATCTTAACACGTTTCATAACGTTGAATGCGTGAGAAGCGAAGAATGAGGTCGATCCTAATTTTTGCCAATCGCGCTAATGCAGCTGTGGTAATTTTTATTCCGAAGGGGGCTGCAATTTTTGCCTTTTAGTCGGATTGTCGGAGGCACAGTATAGTTCTGCAACGGCTTTGAAAACCCGCCGGAACGACGCTCGGAGGTAATGTTTTTGCGGGGCCTCCTGGAATCTAATTGGGTTCCTACCGGTACACTCGTAGAAAAGGGCTCCATAGAAAAATCAATGAGTTGGGAGTGCAGGAGTGTATTCGGCCATTTAAATACCCTCATATCGTCCCTTTTTATTTTCGGTCTAGAGACCTAGCCCATGCCGGATACAAGTGGGCGGCCCTTTCAACGATCTCACTTTGGCGAAAATCCGATCTTGACATGATTTCAATGACGAATTAATCCGAATTCAGCTGGATTTCAGCCCGAAAGTAGAATTTTCGTACGAAATGTTCAATATGCTTCGCAGATTGATTTTTAGTTTTCTTCTGTTTTTGAGATTGACTTTTGACGAACACGAGCTTGAGCGAGGAAGAAAAATTGCGGAGCAAATGGCGCGAGATAATCTCACGCGGCTCTCAGATGAGTGAATAAAAAAAGGGAACGAGGCAAAAGGGAAGGAGATCAATATCATCCTTATCGGGACTGAACAAAAGTTGTTTCATCTCTCGACGCTCGATACTGCAGTCGTAATACGCGCCCATCGGCGGATGCGAGAACGAAAAAATTTATGATATTGAATTCCGGAATACCCTAATAACGCTCATCTAATTCTTCAAGTTGCAGCTCAGGAATTCTCCGTCGTGGAATTTTTTATATTTACAATACATTTGAAAGTTCCTCCTATGTATCTTTGTAATATACGCATAACTGCAATACATCTATAAATGCATATAGCCGGTGCATCACACTGTATGAAGACAAAGGTAAACTCGAAGTTGCGATGAGTCCAATTAAGTTGACTCGCTCTAAGTAAGCATATAATTAAGTGCAGTGTGGACAGCGTGACAAGTTCGGCAAGAATTCAAGTAGTTTCGCTCGATACCTGGCCAGACTTTCACTGTCGTGTTTTTGCAGAGCAGAAACTTTATATTCCGCGCGCTTGCATAAAGCGAGTCTCTTTCGGAACCAGACGACGATATCAGAAAATTGACGACGTCCCGATGATGGTTACATTATTTTTATTCGCGACATATTCATCTGCCTTTTCACCGTTTATTTTAGTCGTTCAATTCATTTGTTCAATTTTTTATTTTTTTCTCAGTTCGTATTTTGTCGGTTTTCTTTGATAATTTGTTTTCCACCCCTCGATGTCCAGAGAGCTGAATGAAAACTTGCGTTAAAAATATAAATTTAAACATCAGGGTGGATTCGGACAAAGATTCAACATCGGGTATCGTCATATGTGCTGTGTAGTACGTACAAACGTGGGCAACAAAGTGACGTCATACTTCGCCGTCAAGATCGGGTCTGCTGTTATTTCTCTTGTATATAAGTTCAATGGAGTGGAAGGTGAACTCGAGATGCCCAAATGCGAAATTATTCGACCGCTCGCCTTTCGCCAAGTTTTTTCTTCATCCCCGAGTTGAAAAATATCAACCGATTATACCAGAATTATGAATCAACGATGAGCCCATCGGTTGGTAGCTTGGCGAAAAAAAAAAACAAATAATTTACAGCGGGAAAAACAATTTGAAGATCAGACCGATGATAAGAAAAAATGAAACTCTGGTCTTGGCGACCCCGTCTGTACGTATAATAATCCAGAAGCTTGCTCGCGGAGATGTGGGTAACGCGAAAAAAAAAAAAAAAAAAAAACCCAGAAAAAAGCTGGATAATCCGAGGGTGATTTTAGCGATACTTTGATAATATTTGCCGGGGGTGCGTGTATATTAAAGGGGAAGAAAAAAATCCCAGAAACATCCCCAGCTATACGACGGAGGTACAGCTATGGAAAAGAGAGAGTAAAGTAAAGTGGAAAGAACTGCGAGGCAACCCTCGAAGAGGATATAAGAAATGAGAAAAAAGGGGGAACAGCGGAATAGATTACATGGGCAGAGAAAAGCAACGCGACTATACGCGCCGGCACTGCGTTCGCCGATCAAACGCGCTTAATCTTCTATTATTTAGAGGTGTATCAAATATTCAAACATTTTGCTTGTCGCGGTGTAAATAATAGAGGCATCCGTCGCTAGCGCGGGAGCGCATGCTTCGCCACCCTCCTTTCCACCCCGAACAACAACCGCCGTCCCGATAGAGCTTTGGAATCGTTTTGATAAATGTGTTCCGGAATTCTCGTTGCGAAGATGACGGACTGACGGATTCTAACGTCGTCCATTAGCAGCCGCAGCGAACGCCAACGAGAACGTAGACGGCATATCTGGTCTGGTTTTCGCCAAACGAAGCTGGCCTTGTATTACCCACCTAACGAAATGACGGGAATCCGCGGCGCTCCTTTCACGATGAGCGATCGTTCCCGGTTGAAATATGCTAAAATTTTAAGCCACCGAAAAGAGAGCGCGTATCGCGCCACGAATATTTCCACACCGTCTGCAATTTTACGGCTCTTTATTTTACACAGGCGCGCCTTCGGCTATACTCCGTATATAACTGTATATATGTATGTACTCGGATTTATAAGGGATTCCTCAAAGCGAATGTACGTTACACGTGAAACCGGATGACTTTCAGATCCGAAATACCAAACGATAAAGGCAACTAATACAATGAATCCGAGATTTCAAATGCCGGAAGATGGGGGGAGGCTCTCGCGGCTTCCGTGGAAGGTTTCGGCTTATTATGCAACAAATTAAACAACATTTCTCAGCGCTAATTGTGCAGCGAACAATCGTATCTATCTACGGTACGCAAGATTTCGCATCTGTCTTTACTTTTCACAAATGCGGAGAGTCCTTCGAAAATCAATTGATTGAGTTTCGTCACAATTGAATCGCTATATTCAATTTCGATGTTACAAATTTATTATAGATGTAGGTGGAACGTTCGCAAACTCGATCGCGTATTCGCGTGCGCAGTTATTCCACAACGACGCGATTTAGCTATGATCAAATTCCAAGGAATTTCACGTTCGTCATTAATGTATGTACATGTTTTAGCCGAAAATATACTGGCGGCTAAGTTGAAACTATATGTACCACATTTAGCTCCGCAGCGAGTAGTAGCTATTATACATATATACGTGTAGTTCATTACGTAGAGATCTGGTGATTCCAGTAGGCCGCGCGATAGTTCTGTTTATCATATATACGTATACGTAGAGTCGAGCTTGAAAGCAATTGGCCATTCGATTCGGAGCCCTTAATTAATCTGTGGAAAACGAGTTGTTGATACCTTGTTAGTAGCGGTCGTACGAGTGAGATGAAAAATCGCATCGTTATCTGCGCGCAGGTATTAGGACCTAGCTAAAATGCAACGTATGTAATTAATTGTATCATCGGCCCATACATATTATGCCGACTGAATACGCACCGCGGCCATATTGCGAGTGCAGATATTGGTTAACCGATATACGTACCGCTGTGCGGGAAATCGAATTATTTACGGTATCATATTGTAGACCGCAACGAGCTGACGGAATATTTACCAAATGGTGTGTTTACAGAAATATTCTCACGTCTCCCTCTCCCTCTCCCGCCTCCGTCCACCCCTCCGTACGTATATACCCCCAAGTTGGCGATCCCGTCGGAGGAAAGCTCAGCTACCGCGGAACGGGGAACGGGGAACGGCGAACGGCGAACGGCGCCGTCCCAGTATAACAGATTTGAGTTATCGATGGGGGAAAATGAAAGAAAAGTAGGTCCGTTCTCGCTTCAACCAACAATAATTTTGTCGCCCAGTGATTTGTGGCGAGCGATTATTGTTTTTGACAAAACTTTCCGTGCACGCGGGGAAAAGCCGCTCTGTATACCGGTGCGGTATATAGGTGCGGAGGTCCGGGGGGGCGAGAGGGTTACTACCCTGTACCTGTATACCTATACGGGGCGCTTGTTCGCGACTGGGATTTATCATTCTTCGTAACTTTGCAGTACCCCCAACGATAACATTTAATGGCATCTGCCAACGTTGCGAACGAATATGACGCCGGATGTTTCGCAATGGTTGTGTATACGGGCAGGATGTACGTACAACCGTACACATACCGTACGTATCGATGCACGCGTATAGGTACACAGTGGCACACGTATACGCGACATCCCCCCTCCCGCGACTATTTGTGGAATGGAATATTATTTAGTCGACAAACGACGCTAGACGAACCGTCCTCTCCAAATATCTGTACCCCGGCGGCGGTATAGATATACCTAAATAATGGCGAAATTGAATTTCTTACAATATCTCAAATGGAATGATAAATCAAACGATCGTATTCGTGGTGCACGTGACGCACGAGAAAAATCTGTCGTCTAATCCGAAGCTTATTCGGATTAAAACTGATCCGAAACACTAACGGGTCGCGAGGGATGTACGTACAGTGGAAGGCGGCTCCGGTATAATTACGAGTATGCGACGTAACGCGCCGTGTCGTGGTCAGGGGTTCTGACCAAGAAAAATTAATCTTCTTACACGCCTTACTTCTTTCCCCCGGGCGTTAATATCAACGGAAGTAAAACGCCGAGGACGAGGCGAAGAGAATGCGGGGGGGGGGGGGGGGGGGGGGGGTATTAAAAGAGAGATTAAAAGTACACGATCTCTATATAGCGGCGAAGAAAGCTTATCCGGGCCAACTACGGACTGCGTCGTCTCACCCGCCTGGTACTGCTCTCGTTAAAACGTGAACACTCGACTTGACGTAAGCGATTCGTTAACGCTTAAATAAATACGACGAAAGTGTGTAGGCAGCGCAGCGACGACGGGCTTGTGACGCGGAGTTCGCAACGGGGGCGAGAGAGATAAGATCACGCGTCACTGGTCGCATCGTAATCATTATCACTCGTTACGATCGTACCGCCGATAAGCGTGGAAACGGCCGGTCTTCGAGGATTCCTTGGAAACGCACACCGTACCCCCTCGTACGCGCCGTTGACGCGTACTTGACTCGTTGCAGGATCGTACATGACGTAGATTATTACGCGAATCGAATCGCGCGGTGCACGGGCATCGATTTCTCGCACGTCTTCAAATTTATCGCCTTTTTTTATTTATTTTTTTTTTTATCGCGACGATAACAAGTGTGACGCGGTGAATTTCTCCTACCCGTACCGCGTATTGGAAATTCGTAGGTCGACGCGATAATTAAAACTGTACAATCATCGCGATGGACAGAATAACTTGGATTATATATGCGGAGAATATGAAAAGTAGTGTTAGAAAATAGTTTATACACGTATATATCTATCCGTCTTTTAAGAGTTCCGCACCAATTCACATCTGAAGACTCAAAACTGACGGATAATCCGTCGTCGATTCAGCCGATTGCCATATTCTTTCGAAAACACACGTCAACTCTAACAATTTGAAAAGCCAATTCGAGCGCTCTGGTTCGGAAGAAGGCAGGCAATTAGATTAATTGAGATTCAAGTACCGTTGAAAAAAAAAAATTGCCGAAACAAAAAGGTTACAGAAATTTTAAAAGAGGTCGCAATGCTTCCGAGTTTCTCTCCACTGCCAAACCGGATGCGATACGGTCCGCGGAAATTCGTGTGTCCACGAGTGATCCGATACGACTATATCGCGGGGGCCATAGTCCGGTGTGATGATTTGGTTATAAATTCTGTTTATATTGTCTCATAGGTAGATCGCGTGTAAGCCTGGACACCGGGAGGACTACCCGATAGCCAGAAGGGGTCCGGTTGCAAGAGAGTGCTATTGATTTCCCCGGCATTAATGCGCGCCCACATATTTGGCCGATGGATTATCAATAATACCCACCTCGACGCGTTCCCGCATGTACGCACGGGCATGCGGTACCGTCGTACTCGTAGTCTGACGTTGATCAAGTACACCTAACGCGCTACTACCACCGCCGTATACGGAATTTATCGCGAAACGGCGAAATTCTCGGCAAATTTCCAACCCTCCGTAAACGATACGGAACAGACGACGAACTGTTTCTTTCATACGTGTCTCGGAGTTTTCAACGAAAGTCGAATTTCGAAAAACATTCGAAGCGCTTGAAGAAAAAAAGAAATTATACAGAAATACTAAAGTCCGGTAGAAATCTAGAAACTTCTCAAACGGTACGCGCGACCCACGTGTACGAGAAGATCCAGCTTCCGGGAGCCACGCGCGGTTCCACGAAAGACCGTTTTGCGGTAGGTCGCGGTGTACGGCCCACGTCCCGGGGATAACTTTTGCGGCGGGAAGCACCGGGCAAGAAAGTATATCAGGTCCGCAGTAAGCGCGGGTTACCCGTACAAACGACGCATATTGTTTATAACCCGTGGGACTCCGATAACGACGGTGGACTACCGAAGCTTATACGGAGAGCACGATTAGTTCGAAGTGTAGCGGCTATAATAATGTACGGCGCAGAGTCCGATGGCAAAACCGCGAAAAGATGCTCGCTCACGTGGCGATGCTTTGTACGGGATATATTGAGAATGGAAATCTTCGACGCACGATTGATTACCGCGAATCGTATACGCGGCATCGCGTGTCAGCCACCGATGTGGGTACATACGTATACACATAGGTATGTATATACATAGTGGAAGGGTTCTCCATTCGGTCGTAACAAATTTCGACGTGTATATTCTCTGCATCGTTCGATTCCCGAGTGACTTATTTTCACGTTATGTAAATATCCAACATGCCTCGCGTGATAATTAAATTTATTATACATAGATTGACAAAGGTTTGTGGATAATTATGCGTCGTCGTTGTATACACGTATGAACTATGAACGTACGCATTAGGATTTCACGTATTATTTCCACATATGTATACGTAGATACGGTATGCAGCGTGGATGAAAATAATTGGGATACACCGATCAACTGATTACGCATATGTGGTATCCAACAGATCACCACAATTATTCCGCAGCTTTGATTAATTATCCCGGGGAACTTCAGATTTCCGTTAAATACTCTAATGTACATGAATCTATATACCGCTGCGCACGATATTCAGCGAAATATGTGGCAAACCGAGGTCGATGCCAATAAACCAAAATTATTTCTAAAAACTGCAATTCATTCTTCGCCAAACACACGAGATGAAAAGTCTCAGAGGCGACTCTCCGAAGACGCTGGTCGCGCTGAAAATGAAGATAAAATCGCATCGCGACGTTAAAATGATTGCGGTTACGTGTACAGAAATAGCGGGTCGAAAAATTTTCGGAAAAATAAAAGAAATCGCGCCCGGAGACGCGTTATACAATACGTATACACATATGTATAAGTTATACATGTACAGGCGCGGAACGTACGGCGTTATATTTCGTATCCGCAAAAGTATATAGAAAAATGCTTTTAGGATATTGCCGGTGGTTGGCTAGGGCGAGATATTGTCTTCGCCCGGGTCGGGTATAAGCAGGATCAGGACCTCGGCTAGCGACCTACTTCATGCATTATAATGCGTTCGACAAGGACCCTTTTGGTCGCGTTCCATGTACCGGTACACTGGACACCACGGTCAGGATTTGAAACGTTTTCCTTCGAATTATACTGCGGATTTTCGCCAGCTTCGTTTCAGTTTCGCATGGCTAACAATGATCAGATATTCGTAACGGAAAACCTACTCGCTCGTAGCTCTCCCGACCATCTAACTACTCCGCTGTGTAGGCGTTCTCTCATCCGATACGCCGCGGCGTATGATGAGCGGCGTGCAGCAATATCGTTGAATTGCGGAGAGGAACTAGCGAAGGTTTCGCGCGAATACCGTTATCGAGATAATTGGTGGAACTCTTGCGCACTCCGATATCTAATTACCAAGGGTGGAAACGTACGCCGACGTACCTCTCCCCGACGCATAACTCCGTATCGCTGTTTCCCGCTGGCCACGGAATTATCCTGCGAGTAAAGCGGTCCCGCCATACTTATCCGCGTGTACGTTTCACGAGGAGAAAGGGAGAAATAGAGACGACGAGTTCGCCGCGGTGTGTGATTACGTTACCTGCTGTATAACAAGCAAAATTTACCTTCTGAGACGCACCCAGGTGTAAGCTGCTAATCTCCGGTAATACGTGAATAAGCTGTTGTTGGCATAAGCGAGCGAGCGGTACACATGTAGAGGGTGGGAAGGAAATTCAACAGGGGCTCGGAGGAGGTCAGGCGAGGGTGGACCGACGGTAGGGCTCGAGCAGGCATCTATCGATGCATTATTTACCTCACCTCGCACGGGATATATTATGCACCTATTTGCGGCTGAGGAGCTTTATTCGCCGACTTGACCGGAAAAAAAGCCCAGGTACCAAGCGCCTCGAGTGGTGAGATAAAATTTAGAAATCGCTCGAAATCTGATGAGAGAAATTCTCAGTTTGACAATTTACGGGAATAAATATTTATCTGGATACAAGGTTTCTTTTTCCAGATATCGCGTTATCTCCGAGCGTAGTCGCTAACCGGTTTCTGTTGATCTTATGTTTACGATCCCCGAGGATGTTGAGGAGGCACGCGTTTCGGTATTAGCCGCTTAATTGTCTCTATTTGTTAAGCTTGCATCTCGGAACTCATCATCCCCCCCCCCCCCCCCCCCCCCACCCACGGAGCTTTCGGTGTATGCACAGGGCTGGCTCTCCGGATACCGACAGAAATCGATCGTCCCTCCCGAAACTATGCAAAACTTGAGTAACAATCAGGCGAAAGTTTTGACTCGGCGTAAGGGCGAAACAAGTTTAGAATGTCAATTGATGAATTTTGAAAGCCTGGATATACCCTGTACTTTATACGTAACATAGATACCCGTCGAGGTACGCGTGCTACGCGACCGTCGCCCCATCGCATCGCCGGCAGCGATGTCTTCTTCATCGAAGTTGACGCGATGTTCGGGAAATTTTGGAGATGTGGGGAATACTTTGACGAGACGTTGAGAGGCGGAATTTTCAAGTTTGCCGAAGTAACGAACTCACACGTGCCTCTTGCGGTGCGTCTACGGCACCGCGCCTCAGGTGCGCGGATACTTCGCAGCTCGCTTCTGAACTTTGGCCAAAATTGAACCGGTTCACATCCAGCTAAATAACAATAGTCAAGATCGCTTCCTAACGGCTGAAAAGCTCGTGTCCCCATTCTGTATGATATTTTCACTAACAATAAGATCGATCGAAATTATGATTTCGTGGATACGACTGGTACGAGCTATTCGTCCGCTTCATGACCGACGAATCAAAGCTACGGGAACTGATTTCAATTCGGACATTAGATGTTTTCAAAAACTACAGTTCTTTTTTTGCGAAAAAAAAAAACTATACTCATTATTTATTTTTTCATAAAAGTGAAGCTCGCCAAAAAAAAGAGTAGTGGGATTTTTTCAACGGCTCGAGCCACCTAATACCTTCGTAGGTACCTACACGCGCACGTAAGGTAGAAAAATGTACCTTACGCGATCGGTAGACGTGACACCGAAACTTTTGACTGGCCAAACTTTTTCCTATGAACGGGTCGCGTCCGCCGTGCGCGAGGGGGTTTCACCTTGAAACTTACGAGTCACCGTCGGGTATAAAAATTACAACACTCCGAATGAAAGCATTTGTACATTGCGACGTCGCATCGGCGAGACACCTCCGTCGCCGTATACTTCCACATCTTTCGCAACTATGCAGACTCTCGCGAGTATCTATAGCATTTTGCCAGGGTGTTTAATTAGCCGCCTTTCTCGGATGTTGCATTGTTTCGCCAACTATATAATTATTCTCGGATCGTCACATCCGCTCTTCGAATTTCAGGAAAGCATGAAATGAAAATGAAAAAATTGTCTCCAAGACGAGAATCTTACGACATATATATGCGACTTTCGGAGTCAGTTCGACTAACGGACAGATTATAGTCGCTCGCGTAATTATAGCAGCGAAATAATTTTTTCGCCGCGTTAATTCGTGTAAGTAGTTGCGTATATATATATATATATATATATATATATAATCGTTATGAATACGCTGAGCCATTCTTCGTATTAGTCGTACATCGCTACGGAGAGCTCGGTTGTTTCAGACTAATTATATCCGGCAGACGATCGTTGTAATTAATTTCTAATTAGTAATTTCAGAGTCAACTCTGAAGTGAGTGAATGGATTGTTGTTTCTCGCTGATGTACGCACCGCGGCTGGTGATATCCATCTAAGTTTTCCAGCCGCCCCGTAATAATTCGTTCGAGTCTCGAGTCCCGCAGTACCGTTTATCAACGGGGCTTTAAGTTCGCGAATCGGACCGAGGAAAATTTTAATAAAGCACTCAGAGTAGCTGCTATCTCTAACTCTGAATACGGCGCGGTGGTTTCGTTCGAACCGAGAAATTCCCTTGCTACGTACCTACCGATGTCTTAGTTATTATTATATTCTGGTTGGTTCGCGAAAGAATTTCGTACCCTACGGTACACCTGTGTCTACTTGGGAACGTCGTACGTCACACCGGAACACACTAACGACCTTGATAAAATGTACTCCCCGCAAGTCCGGGGTAGGTGTTACTACGATGCGAAAATTCGTTGATGTACCGAAATTCTTCGTCGCAGACGATAAAAATCACTTCCCGTTTGTAGGATGCATGAGAAAAAAAAAAAAAGGTGAAAAAAATGCATCGCGATTCGAGAGAAAAAAAAGTGATACGGGAATTGGATGGAACGAATGGACCGAGAGACGAGGAGAAAATATATTGCCCTCGATCGTTTTCGCTCGTCAAACTCTTACGGTATATCCTGAGGGAAAGTGGGAGGAAAATAATTAGAAATATAACTCAGAGAAAATGCTGGATGACGGAAATAAGTTTAGAGGGAGAGTAAATTGCGATATCGCACCGTACCCTGATGGATTAGACCGATCAATGGAAAGTTGATCAGCGTGCTGATTGATTGGATAACTTTTCGCGGCGTAACTTCGTGCATCGCGACTCCTTCGAGGCGATTTCTCGAAAATACCGATACGAATCGTAGTAGCGTCTTTCCGAATTTTCCACCACGTTCGATGATGTCAAGCGGAGCGAGTTTGTCGTTGAGCTTCGCGAGCGACGTAGACGCGCCAGAGTTTTTGGCTAGACACCTTGACTTAGCCGCCATATTTGATCGCCTAGGCAACGGGCAGTTTTACTTCTAGCTATCATCATTTCCGAACGAAGAAAAAAAAGTTATATTGCCTCTGCGGCCGCACGCCACCTGCATATGAATAATGTCGTTTCGGCGGAGGCTCACTTTCTGTCTCGGTGGCTCTCCCGTTTCATTCGCAGACCACAAGACGAAGCGGTGTGCGTTTGCTCTCTCACCCGCCCATGGTCTATCCGGACCCTAGCGAGCTCCGTATTTTCAGATTCAAAAATAACTGTGATTTCCCGATAGAACCGGGCGTAAAAAAATTTTCACGAATACCGATCGATCCCCTCGATCTCTACAGCTGGTTGGCGGAAATATATCGTAACTGGGTATTCCGCAAAGTGAATGCAAACGAGTATTGACCTCTCGGACTGAATTGGCAGGTGCCGATTTCCGCATCTCATTAACAACGAGGTATGACATATTTCTAGGCGACGTGTGAAAATGGAAAAATGTCAGCGGGCGAACGAGTTTCGAGAATGACCTAAAGGCGACGCAGTTTTTATTGAGAGTGAATTGAATTTGTTCGAGCTTCGAGGATCGCGGGATGGTTCGACTTGGAATTCGAATGATACGTGGAGACAATTGAAACTCGTTTGGTCCGAGGCTGACAGACGGCTCTTCCGAAAATCCGCGAAGATGAAATTGAAAATTCTCAAAACCGAAAGAATTGGAATTCGAGAGATGCTAACCACGTCACTTGGCAACGGCTGACTACTACTCTGAAAATTCATCAATTAACCGTCTCATCGATTTTCCGATGATTACATCGGCGGAGCCCATAAATATTCAATTAAATTCAGGTGTTCTTCACGTATTCTTTAATCCGCCGATTATAGTACATATATACTCAATTAAATCTATTCGAGTATGAAATTGTCTAATAACCATAAACGTTCAATCGAGTAGATAACAAATCGCGCACCACAAATCTATAGTTCATGCGAATGAACCTCCGAAGTTTTGGTCTTGAAGAGCAAAAACATAAAAAGAAAAAATAAAAAAATGGAAATAGGGAAAAATGTCGTGAAAAAGTTCCAAACCGTATAGCGTCCCAAGCCTATATATTACTCACAATCAGATATTCGTCGCACAGAAATCTTCGATGAAATGAATGTTTTGAACGGACAGTTGTAAGTGTACAAAGCAGACCCATAAATGCTGCATATTTCCTGAGACTCGGTTATATACGAATGTCCGATAAACGTTCCGGTGAAAGGATCGGTTGTCCCCAGTGACTTTTGTAACGGCTGACAGAAGCAGAGAAATAATTGAAATTTCAAACGATCGAAGCTATTAAGCATTTGTCGGTTTTCATTCCGCCCCCCCCCCCCCCTCCCACCGAGACCCCTCCCCGTTTCTGTCCCTCGACTCTGTCCTTTATCTGTCCCTCGCTTCTGCGTTTAACAACGTCAAGTATTCCCCCACCCCTCGGCAGAACTCATCCCTCTCTTTTACCGGAACACGAACGGTTATCTCGCTCTCTTCACTTCCGAATGGTTCGCTGCCCCACCGCCGCGTCGGGCCTCTCTCACTCCGCTCCGCTTCCGCGTACAGAAGGACTCGCTGATTGGGGGGCTAATCACGCGCCACTCTCCATTACATTAATTAAAACTTAGCTCTCAGCTCGGCTCGGCTCCGAGTCTCCCGACTGCTTTACTCCCCCTCGCTCATCTTTTCTCTCTCTCTCTCTCTCTCTCTCTCTCTCTCTCTCTCTCTACCTCCTTCCCGCGTTCTTTCTCGCTCTCTGGTTTTCGTCGCACCGGCCAACCAACCAACCTGTCGGGCAACCAACACCCAATCCCCCGACTCTCGCTCTGTCTGTCATACACCGTTCTCTAAGCGAGACAGGTTGCCAAAATGTTATTCCGGCGCGCCTTGCCCGACAGAATTATGAGGGGCGGACAGACGGTAGGAAAAGGCGAGCTCGGAAAAAGGCTAAACTTACGATAAGGGATTAAAGAGTGCAGCTCGCCTCTCGATCGCATATCTTATGCGGTCGATGTTGAAAAAACGTGAAAATTTTCTCCCTTTCTCTCCGAGGATTACCACCCGTTAAGACTGTTGGAATATTAACAAGAATTGAATAATTGAATTACCACGTAATTTTTCGTAAAGTTGCACGATATTCGGGTGATTCTTGGCTTCGATGTACCGTCACGTGTCCCGGGGGATCGGACCTCTCGTTCCTATTCGCGTGTAGGGCACAACCATACTCACAAGTGTGTGCGGCTGCACCACGATTAATGGGTGCTCCCGGACGTGCGGAACACCGTAGGGGTAGGAAACTTTTTCGCGTAGTTAAATATTTGTGTAGTTATAGAAAATTATAGTGAAGTTGGAAACTTTTTTAATGAATTAAACTTGACCAAAGTTTCATGTGTCGTGTACCTATATGCGTATACATATAGGTACGTTTCGTCCATATATACCTACACCATACGTGATAGCTAGTCTCTTCGGAAGAGGAGGAGTAGGTGCATATTTGTAGACACGGTGAACCGCGGGTATGAAATTCTCTCGAATCCGTTCGCCTTAGACGTAAACATAGTAGGTTGGTAAAAGGCCAAATGTGACTCACCGATCGACGATGAGAAACTTATCACCATCGGAGTCTATGCACCGCCCTTTTGTCGTGATCGTCGTTTCGTTTACAGCAACCAATGGTGGGACACCCGATTGAAACCACTCACCCCTCCACTGGTCGGGAAACTTGCAACCTGCGACCAACAGGAAACACTGGTGTCAGTTTAGCTGGTTCTTGGAAAAGAAATTGTCAACAATTAACAACAGTCATTGGCTAATAACAAATTTCAGGTACAGGGTCCGACTGAACAGGTCAGACCTGAACCGGACTTACTTACTATTGCTACGAACTTACAATTGGACTAGATTCGGCATACAAAGGTTCCATAGATTATGTCCAAGGACGTGGAACGAACTTATCGTGTAATCGGTTAGTATATGGGTACGGGCGATACCGGGTCCACATGCGGTGGGGGGTAATGATTCTTGACCAGAATTGTTTTGTTTTTTTTTTCCACAACTTTATTTAGTCGGCCAAAACGGCGTCGTCTCGAATACGGTATCGCCTCGCGTCTCTCCGGTCGAACCAAAACTACTCTTCTCACCGCACCGTCCAGGTACCCGACTATTGCCTCGCGGCGTGTCTAATCCCTGTTTACATAACAACAGAGGTATGGATGGGTTGTAGTAGAGTGCGCAGGCCGCCTACATCGTTACAAAAATTCATACTGGACTTGATTTAGGGTGCTTCTAGTTTGATGTAGAAGAAAATCTCTAATGTTAATAACAACGAAAATGGAAAAAATGAAAATAGTAATTGAGTGTTAATGACGAGGTGAGCGACGGTTTATAACGCGGTCGTGATATCGACTGAAATTTATAAGCAGTTGCACGGTACGTCGTGAATCATATAATGTATATTTGTACGATCGATCAGAGGTTCTGCTTACCGTTATTATACGCACGAAGGGCTTCCACCGCATGAATTTTATCGCAAATTAACCAGGCGGAAGTAGTAGAATCACGAGTGTGGAGTATTTATACCGTGTATCGTACGGCCGTTACGCAGGTGTTGTTTCATTATTACTCTCCGGTTATTCGCTTATTTTTTACCCCGGGATTTGCACGTGTAACTTTTTTACGGAAGACAACGAATAAATTGATCTGCACATTTGAAAAGCCATTTTATATTTTTTACCGATTGTTTTCTCCCATTTCGTTGAGCATTATTCCTTTTCATTTTTAATATTTAACGAGTCGAAATACAGTGACGTAAATCCCGTGAAATTTCAACCTGCCCGCGTATCAAGATTGTGAAAAATTTCCGACAAATAACACCGAAAACCGCGGCACCGTATATACATACGACGCACGTTATATTATGTATTACGGTGTGCAGGGGTGTACAATAGTCCCGAACCTCTGTCAAAAATCGTAAAAACTTAATGGGGTTCTCCTCCTCTTTCCCTTCCTCTTCAGTTTCAACTTTTTTCCCTTACCTTTGTTCTTTACGATCACGATTCACTTCGCACGTTTGCTCGCACAACGCCCGGTGTAAACTAAATCTTTATCTCTTCTCATCAAAGCTCCGCGCCCGTAGATACCGATGACACCCTGCAGAGAGCCCCGTGATGAAAAAGTTATTCAGCAGGGGGAAGGGGGAATAACCGAAACCCTAAGATATTGCGTCATCTGTGGCTCCGCGCGCGGCCCGAGCTCCGTGTATTATGCGCACCCTCCTCGGGGTCGCACACAAGTCAGAGATGATCTTGCGACTCGAGAGATCCAAAATCCGAGATTCGGTATCCCCGCTAATCTCACCCCCGGCGGGTTGAGTGAATAAGTACCAAACTCGTCCATCCCGCAACCACGGGAACGTCGAAGTTTTTGCAATCCGGGTCGCTTGGCGCACCGATTCAACGACTCCCCCCCCCAACGGAGAATCGGATATCGCCTCGCGACCGACGAAAATCCTAGTCGCACCCCAATGACAACAAACATCAAATTATGCGAAAGTCACGGGGTACACCTGCGGTATAAATTTACGCTTCAATCGCAAAAATCGCGATGTTTGTATTCGTGCGTTGTTCGTCGATCCGTATCGTTAGTTATACGTTTGTGTGCGAGCTTGCAGAGCAACGCTTACGACCGGTTGCAGAAAATAAATGCGCATCGCGTCGAAACTATACGTACACACGTATCCCCTCGTACACCGTTTCGTTTCGTTTCACGCTTACGGCTACGTTTCTGCACGTGATGTATAAATTTTTGTTTCAAACGACAAATTCAAGCGTTCGACATGCGGCGAGATATACTGCCTCCGCTGAAACTGTTATCGAATGTTATCAGCTCCCTCTTACCAGCTATGTATTATTATTCCTGTTGCAGACATCAATACTGCACTCGTTCTCCCGTGTCACTATAGTTCACAGCTCGCAAATAAAATGCAGCGATTTTTTTTTTCGTTTTTCTTCAGAATTACGACATGCGCGCGTTCGAGCTTGTTAGCTTTGGAACAACGATTGTGACAAATCAGACAAAAATTAGATTTTCTAACGAAGTTGGCATGCGGGTGCGCATCTTTAATACCTTTTGTACGGCGCTTAAGCTGGCTATTTTTAAACTTTAATGCTTGCCGCAGTTGTTCATTGCAACGTAATCCGGAAACAGCTTTATCCAGCTTTGTTCGCTGCGGGGCGAACGAGATAGTTCTTTCGAAGCAAAAAAAAAAGCCAATGAATATCGGACGATAGCCATATAAAAAAACCATCAAACTACGTGCAACGGATCATCACACCTGAACCTTTGACTACGTTACATCGTATTATTTATTCAATTTTTTTATCAGTATTTTTTCTCTCAGTATTTATAACGACCGTGAAATCGGTGGTGGAAAAATTTAATTATTTATTAAGTTGTGAGTGATTTTTAGAAAAATTTTTGTCGACTCAAGACCTGCACTTTGGAATCAACAAATATCGTGAGTACATAGAATTATAGATTTTTCGGGAATCGCGGAATAAGAATAATAATTTTCACCGTTTAGATAGAGAATGTGAAATAGGAAATCGTTAGCGAAAACAAAGAACGAGAGCGAGGGTTGTATTATACAGTGTATTACGTGTATAAATGTATCCGCAAATAAGATGTAATCACCGCGAAGCGTACGATGTGCTTCCGATGTTAAAATCTAGAATAAAATAGGGGAAAACTCGACAGGCGAGCCATGGCATAACCATAATGACGTCGTTTTATAAATATTTAAGTTTTTCCTTCCGCGTGTATACCCATATGTATGTAACGTACGTACACAGTGTAACGACGGGTCCCACCGACTACCGGGAGAATAACGCTCGTTGGAGAACTATACAAATGTTTAGACTCCATTGAGAAGAGATCACAGATTTTTCCGACCATTTTTTGTAAGCGCATTGTATGAGATTTATATTATTAATGACAATGTTATTAGCAATATCGATGAGAATGATAAGAGGAGAGAAGAATTGGAGAAGATTTCTTCCAGTTCGTACTCGTCATTCAAAATACTTGGTAAAGGAGATCTTTTTCACATTTCGATTGGATGAATGAAGATAAGATTGCAAGACAGGAGAAACGTCAGGTAGAAACTGCTATTTCCCCATCGGATGATGAAAGAAAAAATCATACTCCTACCACAGGCGAGAGAAATATACACGTGTTTTTATTAAATAAAACGTGAATAAAAATTAAAAGAATTGTATAAAAAAAAAAGAAAATGCATAACTTCGTGCGATATTACCTACGAGGTAGGTTTATATACCCGTATAATTCAATTAGCTAGAATTGAAGTCAAGTTGGAGAGAAAGAAAAAAAAAAAAACACACTCAAACAAAAAGAAGAAAGAAAAATATGTTGGGGGAAAAACCAATGCGGTTATCATCTGAGTTTTTGGAGTTTGGACAACTCCCAGGGTAGCTTTTTCGCTCGCGGGCAATGTAATTTGTGATTAATTACTCTCATTTCAGTAAGTGGCGGCGAGGCTTAAGGCTATCGCCTCTTTTCCGTACCGACCTTATATTATAAATATATATACATAGGTACATAGGTGTATACTACATAAGTATACCAGAATACCTGCCCGCGGTGTACCTTGTACAGCGGCGGCGGGGGCGTGGGCGCCGCGACGTTGGGTCTTGTTTACGCGCTTCCGAGCGACCCAAAACGTCGCGTCGTCGCTACGTGCTGCAGGGAAATTCATTTCTGTATTTTTAATCAACAGACTCGGCAGAGTATCGCGCCATAAAACGGGCGTCTACCGAGTATCTTTACTGCGACGGGAGCTCAAAAGCGAAGTTGGATTCTATCGTTTCATCAAATAACTCCGATATTTGTAATATTACAGCGAATGTGGAATCACCTTCGTTCGATGAATCGGGGACAAGCTTTTGTCTGATTGTAAGCCTAATTTCAATAAAATCAGTGATCGGAGAGCTGAGATATTGATGATCTCTGATCACCGGTGGGCTCGTTTCACGATTAAGCACCACCGTAGTGGTCGTCGTCGTACGCTAGTTATATGGCATCTGGAGATCAAAACCATATTTCAACATAGAATCATAGATGATACATCTATGATGGTGTAGACATAGATATGTAGAAGAGCCCATGTGTGGTCAGTGCCGTGACTCGCGGCATGAACGAATTCAGACCTACTCCTAGTTTCGCCAGGAAGAAAAAGAAACTTCGGATTGGATAAACTGCGGAACTGCGGTGATGGAGAAAAGTTTTTTTAAAAATGTCGAAAAAATTCTGACGACTTTAGAATTGAAAAACGCAATTTTTTTTCTCTCGACATTTCGTCGACAACCCTAAATTTTCCGAGTTACGACGCATTTTTGAAAAACGATATTCCCGTACAAAAAGTTGAATAAGTTTACGAACAAAAATCGCAAAGAAAATTCAAACAAAGTGAATCGAAGCCTATAACCTTGCCCCTTTCGAGTCTTGGTGGAAACAAATTGTTCACGTCATTTATCAAAAAATTACACGCGACTATTGGGAGTTTGAAAATCGCAGAAAAAACATACTGGTAAGTTAAAAAAAAACAGGAATCATGACGAAGCTGCTTATTTTTACTTTCGAATGCCACCTAAATGATCTATCTACGCCTTTTTCCGGCCGAGATATCGAACTTGTTTTACGAATCATTGGCGAAGTGATCCCGAACTTTTGTCGGGTACTGTACACATAAGTGAAATGTTGAGATACCTCTATCGATAACATTTATCGCGAGAGTTGTTCAGCAATGATTCGAGGTGACAACGATGCGCTAATAAAATACCACGATGTTATGAGAGTGCCGTTTCATTTCCGACAGAATGATGGCTGCTAAGCGATTCAGCGGTCGATTTCAATTGCGATCGGCTCACAATTTGGCTACAACAACTGGTAAAGTTCAATGTATTTGCTACTCAGAGTTCATGGAAGCAAAAAATGACAAAAAAACGAGATTGTACTCATATTCGAGCTGATACGTTCGTTCTCATAATTACAAAAGTCATTCTCACCGTTGTATCGTCAGGGAGACACAAAGTGGTCATTGACACGCTCGGTGAAAAGTTAATCTCATCTTCGCGAGCTTATATAACATTTATGGCGACGATGTCAGAAGTGTGCTGATAAAGATGACTCTGCAAATCAAATCAACTCACGATTCTTAATCTGAGAATGTCGAAATGGGGGCGCAAAATTCTGATCAACAGTGATCTTCGGCCTTTATCAATTTTTTTCTGCCGAAGCTTCACAATCGTTAATCTTGGAACAGTCGCAGCGCAGCGATCTACCATTCGTTGTGATTTGACAATGCCAACAGTGTGCTGATAAATATGACTTTGCAAATCTAATGAACCGGCGGTTCCTAATGTGAGAATGTCGAAATGAGGGCACGAAATCGTGACCAAGACTGATCTTCGGCCTTTATTCATTTTTTCCGTTCAAAGCTTCATAATCGTTAATCTTGGAATAGTATCAGCCTGGTGATGTAGCATTCGTCGTGATATGACAATGTCAACAGTGTGCTGATAAATATGACTCTGCAAATCTAATGAACTTGATTCCTACTTTGAGATTGTCGCAGTGGGGGCACAAAATAGCGATTATATAACCAGGATTCGAAGCTTCCGAAGCCTGAGTGTGACGGGTATCGACCCGGTGAGAAGCTGAGTTTTTCTCGTTGAGTGTAATGTCCATTTCGTGACTTTGAACGTTAGACATACATACGTACCGTGTATTGTAATTCATTGTTGGAGCTGAGAGTGATACTCGACGACGAGTTTAATACAGACATCGACAGAATGGCGCTATTTTCGGCGCAGGTTTTCCTTCAAATTCTTGGAGCTTTGATTGGCTTGCTCGGTTTCGTGTATATTTACCTCAGACACGTGACATATAAGTACTGGAGTTCGAAGGGAGTACCGCAAACAGTTCCAACTGTCCCCTTCGGAGATTTGTGGCCGGTCCTTTCGGCAAAAAAATCGACAGGTGAAAGGACCTAAGAATCAATGTAGTGTTGATTTCATCCTGCACATTACACAAACCTTTTTCTAAAGAATGTTCCAATTTTATCTTTAGGTCAACACTACCGAGATGAATACTTCAAGTTTGAAAAAGCACCGGTTTTCGGAATGTACTCTTTTAACAAACCAATCTTGGTGATTCGCGACCCTGAACTCGTTCGATTCATACTGGCTAAAAATTTTACACACTTCCACGATCGCGGAGTGTACTGCAACGAAGAATTTGATCCTTTATCAGCCCATTTGTTCAGCTTATCTGGTTCGAAATGGAAGAAGTTGCGGGTCAAGATATCGCCGACGTTTACTTCTGGAAAAATGAAGTACATGTTCGCCACTGTCAAAGAGTTTTCCGAAAAGCTTGCGTTTTACTTTGGGGAGGAAGTTAAGCGAAATAATCAGCTGGTCGAGGTTAAAGATTTCATGGCAAGGTAAGCGTGGCATATGCAAACCGGAGATATCGTAACGAAAAGAAGTCATCTTATTATCAATAAGACTCAATCTTTGTTTTTATTCGCCTTCAGATTTTCTATGGATGTCATCTCATCGGTTGCCTTCGGTATCGAGTGCAACAGTATGAAGGATCCGGATGATGGATTTTGTAAATGTGGTCGAGCAGCGTTTGAATCTAGACCTATTATAAACGCGTTTTTCGCAGTGTTTCCGGAAGCATTGGATTTATTCAAGATAAAGCTCGTTCTCCCAGAGGTTTCGAAATTCTTCCTGAAGGCGTTCGGCGATACCGTGAAGTATAGAACAGATAACAAAATAATTCGACAAGACTTTTTCGAGCTGACAATGCAATTGATGGACAAAGGCTACGTACAGGGTGATGGCGACGAGAAAACGGCGACTGAATCAAGTAACATATCGACTATTCCACTTGAAACTAGTTGACTTGTCTAGGCCTGAAATCATAAAATGTCGATCGCGTGTTGCAGAAGGAGGTGATGATGAAAAAATTACGCTGAACGAAGGAGCTGCGCTGGCCTTTGGTTTCTTCCTGGCTGGATTTGAGACTTCGTCGTCAACGGCAACACACTGTCTGTACGAGTTGGCATTCCATCAGGATATTCAGGACAAGCTAGCCAACGAGATAAACACGGTAATAAAGGAATTCGGAGGAGTTACTTACGAGAGCATTGCGGCAATGCCGTATTTGCATAAGGTGGTATCCGGTTAGTATCCAAAACAATCGAATCCAGTCTCTGAATCAGCTAGACTTCTATTGACAGTTATCAACTGATTTCAGAAACTCTTAGAAAGTATCCATCGGTTCCCATACTGAACCGACAGGCAACCGCGGATGTTGAATTGCCCGGAACTGATCTCACCGTTCGAAAAGGAACTTCAATCGTAATTCCGGTTTACGGAATCCAGACGGATCCGAAAATATACCCGCATCCGCACATATTCGATCCGGAACGATTCAGCAAGGAGAATATCGAAAGCAGACATCATTACGTCTATCTTCCCTTTGGCGAAGGACCAAGAAACTGTGTCGGTAAGTTTTCTGGATCGATCGACAAAAGTGACCATTTAGTCCAGTCAAATTAAACGAATTTAGGGCCAAATGACGGAATAATTCAAAGTGAGCGAGGCGCGAGGCGTGATATTCCGCTGAAACGGTTGAGCCTACGAAAAAACAACAGGAACAATTTTTTTTACGGAACATTCAATCCTCCTTCGAACGGACCATTTTGACTAACGGGTTTCCGTTCGACTTTTAGGAATGAGATTCGGACTTCTACAAACCAAATTCGGTGTCCTTAGCCTGGTTAGGAAATTCCGGTTCAGTCCCGGACCTAATACCACAGTTCCACTACCCATAGACGTAGGCAACTTCGTGCTTTGTCCAGGGAACGATATAGTGCTTCGTGTCGAAGAGAGATCCGATTAATATCCTGGCTCATACTTTGATGTGATCGTAAGTACGTTCGTTCAAAATTTCAAAGCAGTG
Source organism: Athalia rosae (assembly GCF_917208135.1). Lineage (NCBI taxonomy): Eukaryota > Metazoa > Arthropoda > Insecta > Hymenoptera > Athaliidae > Athalia > Athalia rosae. Next base: position 23,794,180 of record NC_064026.1, on the reverse strand, counting down.
GTGTTTTGATACTTCAGCGAATTTGACTGTCAAACAACTTTAAAAAATGGTCATCGTTATGGCTCATTGTAAGTCGAATTCACGTGGAATGTCCCACGTGTATTTATTTTCAGTATAACTCTGCCGAGTCGTTGATTTACTCTGTACATATGGATGTTATTGAGCAACATTCTGATAAAATTGGGTTATTATTAGAAATCTATTCAGTGAATGATAAAATGGAAAGAAACGTTGAAATCTGAAAACTTTATCTTTATTGGTGGAGAAGTCATTGCTGTATACCAACCATATGATGGTCTTCATCTTGCTTAATGATGCTTAATAAGTGGAAGAAATAGAAAAAAAAAACAAGCGATTGTATACAGTTGACCAGCATGAGTCTGTAAATCTTAATGAATATATTAATCCATGAGTCATGTAATATTCTTTTCATATCTTTCGACGTGTATCTTGAAAGTAATTGAATAAAATTTACAGCTCATCTATCGCATCTCAGAGGTGAGAATGATAAACGGGAACAAAAAAATTTAAATCAACTATCGTGACAGACGTAGGTACTTCAAAAGACCGGAATTAACATGTAACAAAGCAGATTTCTAATCGGAAGAAAACAAAAACTGCCAAAAAAAAAAAAAAAATTAAGATCGATTCAAAATATTTGTGAAAAAAAAAAAACAAAAAAAAAGTAACAAACAAAATCGATGAAATACAAAATTGGAGGTAGCGGTTACTTGATGGGCTTTTTCGGAGAATATGGCAACATAAGATTATCCCGCCAACGACCAAAGCGTATAGAGTGGGTAAGGTGGTACGGGTGACGTGTCTACTGCAGAAGGAGTAAAGCGAACAGAAAATAGAGAGAGAGAAATTTAATTCGGTAACCGCACATCCGCATTTCGCCGTGGGTATATACAAAACGATGCTCGCGGCGACCACTCTTCTGGGAAAACAGTTTCACCCTTCCCCGACCCCAACATCGACTTACCCAGAGAACTGGACTCTATTAATTAGGATTATAATAATGCGGCACTCTCTTTTCGTCCGCCCTCCGACGACCCCTCCTCCTCGTTATATTTCCCTCGACCTTTCCTCTGCGGCGCGTTCGTTTTACCGCTACGTCGGATCACGTTTCTCTTCGCGATCTCTGGTTCCTTTTATCATTGCCTGGACAACTCATCGTCGGAATTTTGTGTTCGTCATTCGATTATCGAAGATTTTTTCATAGCTCTCGGTCATTGGATGTTGAAAAAAATCAACTTTAAATTGGAAGCATATCATAATGGAAGATTACGGGGGAGAGCGTACGTCCCCCGTAAAAAAGCCTTCGCACCAGATGCATGTTTCACACGATCATATTTCCCCGGGGCGCGAATCGCGGCTCGCGGGCTTCCCCGTATTCGCGTTCGGATCGAAGTAAAAGTAACGTGCGGGTGATGAAGGGCTGAAAAAAAATTTACCACCGATACACGCATACGTGTACAAAACACGCCGAAAATACCTGCGGTGATAACCGCGCGGTCGAATTATTGTATGAAAAAGTGCGCGACAGACGGTAAAAATACAAGGTATTTTGAGTTTTCACCAAACCGTCAGGAGCGGGTTGATGTATCGCGATATGAGAACTCTATAACGCGCCTGATCCCCGCGTAAAATCGGCGTAACTAATTTCGGTTCGATTCATCGCTGGTTATAATGAAACATATTGTTACACTCCGCGATACGTGAGTCACAAAGAGCGGCGTGCGGAATTCACTCCGAATGAATATAAATCAAAACGAAGCCTGCGGATGTGTGGAGAGGCGTTATAGATGAAAAGCGAGGGGAGGAAAAAAAAAAAAGTTCTTCGGTCATAATAACCGACACCCGGACAACGGTGCTCCTGCACGGATTGGATCGGTGTGCAATAAGTATCAATTTGACCGTCCATACAGATATAACATAGATTGCGGGAGGGAGGGAGGGTAAAGGGAAAGCCCTCCATCACATTTAACTCAGATAGCCAATCACCCTGTCAGTGACCGGTGATAGATCGTCTTAATCAACATATCCCAGATCGACCGACCCCTCCACTCTTCGTCTCTTTCCGCGTTAGATACACCTATACGGATATGTACATACCTATATCTGTTACATATGCCCACCCTATACGCAGCGGAGAGACACCCGTCGACACTCGATGACGTTCGACGACGTTCGCTGAAATTCTGTCTTGAAGCAAAAAATCAATTTCCTTATCGCCAACATTGATTCATTCTATTGAAAAAAAAAAAAAAAAAAAAAAAAAGAAAACATAACGCGACAGATAAGTGATGGGTATCATTACGTAACGCGTAACCGTTACGTTTGGCATTCCGCAAAATTACTTTTTCCGATGTCCACGTTATATTGACATAACATTCGCGGAGTGGCGATTACTAATTAATCCGTGTGTCATAATTGAATAATTTTCGTTAGCGGCAACGCACGCAGAGGGATTTAAAGGCAACAGCAAGGCTTGGATTTAATCACGTATATGTATAGCGATATCCATGCGCCAGCCGCAGTAATTACAAAGCCTGGGTACGAAAAGACTTGTACAACGAACAGACGAACAAACGTTGTTCCCGTAGTTTTCCAACCGAGGGGGGTTGAGAGGGTGAGATTCGGTCCGCAAAAGAGAGAACAACCGAGAGAGAAATGGGCAAAAAGGTGGTAGAGAGAAGAGGAGAGAGAGAGAGAGAGAGCAAAGAAGGAGGAGAGGGCGAAGTTGCAGGCGGCTCTGTTTTTCGCCGCAGTTTCGCAACTGCTGAAGCTTTTCACATTTAGTGTTTTTGTTTTAGTGTTTCTGGTTTTTCTATTTTTTATTTCATCCTCTCTTCCTTTTTCACCGCTCACGCCCCGCTGCGCCCGCTCGAAATATCCAAATAACGAAACATCGCTCTACGCTACTGTGATTAAACAATATCCTTTTCCGAAACGCGAAACGAACGACCGAACGGAATCCGCCTGTAAAACGTGAACGTATACCTCGATGTCTGCACAGCAGAGAAATACTCCAGATCCGATTGTTTGGAATCTAATTCATTTAATTAAATAGAATGAACGCGTTGCGGCATTATTCGATCGATAAGCCTGGCTACCCTTAAAAACCCCGAGCCCATTCCCTTATTTTCCGTGGATCAAATTCAATGTTATCGATCTGATTGAGATGAAAAGCGAAGAGAAAAAAAAAAAAAACAACAACAAACACAAAAAAAATCCCGCGCTTTATTTTCATTAGAATTCCACAAATCGCCGATTCCTTTCACGCGCCTATTGTACGTGCAGCGGTTCACGTTTCAAAGTACCACCAATCGCATAGCGCATTATTTCTCTCCTCCAATGATGGCGAGGTAAAAATATAGGTGGGGGATATCGTAACGACGATATCCCGCGGTTAATGTAAAAGTGAAAGAAAACTGAAAAAAATAAGTGAAAAGTTGGCGCACGTTGAGATGCGTTTGGAAAAATCCTTGTTACGAAATGATCGTCTGAATGAACACGACGAGTCGGGCGTACAGCGGCGCAGCAGATGCTCAGCAGTCATAATGCGCTATTGAAGAGCTCGGGTACACAATTGGATTACATCCGTATAATAGACGTAGATCCGGTAGTTTAGTTATGATGCTGAGTTCCGACTGCACTACAAACGCAGCACCACCTACATCCCCCTTTCGGCGGACCTGAGTTCCGCCGCCCCTCGCTCCGCCGTCCGTCTCTCCTCTTTCCTACAGCTATTTCCATTCTCGTTCCTCCCCCTCCTACTCTTCTTCTCTTTCCCCATGCGCCTCGTTTCTCGCTTTCCCCCTGCCTCCGTACCAAACGGTGAATTTATCGATAACATCCTACCGATACCGATAACTCACCCCGTCGGACGAGCGGGAAGGCTGGGTTATCCCCACGGGGAAACAACCCCCCTCCGAGTTTGGTACGGGGTGAGAACACATCCTGTTTTAATTACGTATCGACGGGGATCGCGATAATGACGCGACCGATCGGTTGACCGACACTTTTGACTCTTCGTAAATTTTTTGCCCTTCACCTTCCGCAACGTACGTTTCACAGACGCGCCGTAAAAACGTTGAAACGACTTTGGAACTCCCCCAATGATTTTGTAGATTCCCCGAAATTCAGAAGGCGATTGTGCATAAAATTAGTTTTTCACTTTTTCACGAGTATCAGCGGCGGTGCGTTTTGAACCGATTTTCGTTACGTTTGTCTAAAGGATCCAAGCATGAAAACTGAATATTCGGAATATTTCCCCGTCCGAGATCCTTGTTATTCAAATCCTAAAGTCCATAAGATTTGAAGAGTTGATCAGCGACAACCCAGGCAAAGGAAAACAAATGATATTCAGGTCCTGAGGGATGTATAAACAGCGGAGGTTGAGCGTAGAAAAGGAAGAAAAAAAAAACAAAAAAAAAAAAAATACGGCAGAATGGCACGGGTGAACCGAGAAAAGGGAAAAAATCGACTGCGAGAAGATAGATGAATTCAGAATCTCTCTCAAGCCGTTGTAAGTTTTCCCTTTCCGCCTGCAGCATCCGCGCATACCCCTTCCACTACCCTACAATTCCATTCGACTCGTCGGAAATTAAATATACAGGCACTAACATCCAGCGTCCCGGAGGCAGGAGATGCTGGTAAGTATAGGCGCCGCGGCGCTTCTTCTCATCTCCTCGTCTCTCTCTCTATCTTTTTCCTTTCCTACGGTATATATGTATATACAGTACGTTCGGGTAAACTGAAAATGGAACTTTTCCGGAAAGTGGTTCTCCTTCTTTTCGAATACACCTAACATCGATAACGCCAGTCAGAAATATCGCGTTCAATCGACTTCTGAAAAGGGCTGGGAAACATACCAACACATTCCAAACCCGGTACTCCAGTGCGATAGCACTCGTTATCCGGTACAAGAGGAGAGAGAACGCGCGATAATTTATTCTAGGATTAAAATAATTCTTCTATACTCCGAGCAGAAACGATATTGGAAACTTAGAGACGCTTATCACCGCGACGCTAAATCCGCTAAATCTTTCGCGTCCTGCAGCGAACGAAAAGGAACATCCTGCGCCGAAGTCAACCCGATCCTAAAAGTAAATACGAATTTCGCGCGGGCACGTTGGATGGGTTGCGATATCTGGGAAAACGTTTGGTTTCCCGAACCGGGGTGAACGTACATTCCGTATATCTGTACACATTGCCGATGCAAATAGCAACGAGGGTCTATTTTCAATATATCTGGTGTATTTCCGTAACTATTACATAATACGTAGTTGTACACATACCTATATGTATACCGAATCTCCTCCTTTTCCGTTCCTCACAGATACATAGAATCCTGCAGTTACATCGCAGTCGAGTTCCCTTAGCGTATAACATTTTTAATATCATACGGAATTCGACGATGCCATTTCCCCGTTCTGTCGGGACTTCACAATCGTCGCGTCTTTTGACAATATATTTCGAATAAACGAATGATTCGAAAGCGCGATTCTACATGCGAAAACAGACGGGGTGTTTTTACAGGTGGATAGGCGACCGCATACGGTATATTCAGGTCACCGAGAATCGGCATGAGTGTTACAAAATAGGTGCAGTACGGGGACAAATTTATCGTCCGACGCGAACCGCCGCCCAGCGTTTTTATACCTCGACGACTACGCCGCGCGTACACCGGTACGTGTGTACCCGCTGCGGACCGCAGGCAGAGTAATATCGGCGCCCAGAGCTTTCGCGGGAAGATAAGACGACGAGGCGGTTGTAAAACCGGTGGAAGTAAGCTCGTTTGACCGTCAGCTGCGTTGCGAGTTGCGGGTCGAAGCCCCGCGGTTCGAACGATATTGAACCGGGCGGTCGGACTTGCAGCCGCTCGTCACCTGAGCGAGCTGGTGGGTGTTTCGCACGCATTGTTCTTACCGATCTGAGCCTCCGCCGTTCGGAGTGACGGTGCGAGACGACCCTAAAGTTTGCGAACGTCAAGTTTGAGCCCCACTGTCGGCATTCGTTATAAAGTTCCGCGGTAGCTACCTACGGCGCACCGAGTACGTACGACGGCGGTGGTAAGGTATTGAAGCTACGAAGACGGTTTAAGCTCGGAACTGGATACGAAGGATGTGGAAGAAGTTCCCCGTCTCCGCTGAGGAGTTCGCGTACACGTATAGGAACCTCGTCATAACCGTGCGGTGTATGTATTTAACGGGCTGATTCAAACCGACGCGCGGAGAAGGCGAGGGCGAGATACCGTCAAAAGTAAATTAGGGAGCTTTTGTGCGTTCTGAATTTAGGTGCAGACGGTGCGCAAAGCTTGGGCGCGGCACGAAAGTTTTCAAAATTACGCGTCGCCGCACCTACGGTCCAACCGATTTGATTGGAAATGGGGTGTACGTGAAGTTTCGGACCTGTAGCGATCTTCTTCTCCTTTCCTTGTTCCACAACGCATCTATAGTTGGATTGTTGCTGAAATCAGGAGTCGGAAAATTTGCCTCCCGAGCGACGGGAGGGCGAGTGGGACAGCGGTGTACGAGCTCGCCGATTAGAAAACACTTTCTTTGAGTGAAATTAGGTAATTTTCAACGACGCCCGACGTCTCGACGCCACGGAGAGAGCGTCTCGACGCGAGTCAACACTAGAACTTTCATTAAATCAAGTATATTAGCGCGTCGGCACCGACGCCGGCGCTCCGCAGCGGCAAGGCAAGGGTTATAAATAACAATAAGGGTTTGGGGCAAACACAAACATCGTAAACTGTGCAAACATGGCAGAGGGCGGAGGGCGGAGGACGGAGGGCGGAAGGCGGAAGGCGGAGGTCGGATAGCAAAGTGGGAAAAGGTGGGTGGATGACGAAGGAAACGCGGAGGATATAGGCGCTAAGGGAGAATGAAATAAGGGAGAGGGAAGGGAGGGAAATCGAGATGCCAAGGCGTGCCTGGGCACAGTCTGCGGGGATTCCGACTTACAATCAGGGTCAGTGCCTCTTGCTCGAAACGTGGCGGAGTCTCGATAGATGAGGTGTTACCCCTGCGCCCCGGTGTTTCCGTAAATTGGTATAGTTCCGACCGGCTTATCATTTTACAGCCCCCGCACCGTCAAGCTTACGCAACACCGCTGCAAATATTTAACCATTTCAGCTCCAATTCCGTATAAGTAAATAAACTCTCTCTGTTGTTTATTCGAATCAAACCCCAAAATATCCCTACATTATAGGCTTCCAGATTTATCACACCTTGTGCCCAGGCACCTCAGTTATCACAGACCCTTGAATTGATCTTTTGCAAGAAATTGAATGCTTCGAATCGTTTCACGCGGTGTGAAATAAACACACAATCAAATCGCGACCGAAATATTGAAATGATCCGTTTTTTTTTTTTTTTTAATGTTTAACCTTTATTCTCACGCAACGAAGCTCCACCAGGCGTGGTGCAATCGTCTGTATATATACATTCGTTGCTGTTCATCGAATTGAATGTTGACCCGGATACCGATGAGCAGTTACTTCGATTGTTGCAATTAGAGAAACCCAGTAGAGGCGCACGTTCGCAATAAAATCACGTTTCTGATTTCTACGGTTCTTCATAACGAAATAATCAACACTTATTCAAAAACTAATTGACTTTACGGAGCTTCGTGTATAGGCTATATATACAAAAGAAACGAGCGACTTAATAATAAATCAATAATTTCAGATTATCGAAGACGTTACGAAACGTTTTAAATCTCGACGCAAGCTGCTGCCGTCTTCCGACTCCCCACGGTAGAACGAGAAGCCCCACCGCTGTCCTAGCTAGAGCTGCTGCGGATCGCGCGCAATGAGATTCAAGATTCGATAGACAGAACTACTCGAACACAGTTGATTGGAGAATTTTTAATTTCCGGCAAAACTAATATGCATTCAATCCTGTTAACGTATTTCAGTAAAGAGATTAATTCGACGTTACGTACAATTTTTTGAATGGGATGTAGTTTTACGATTTAATATATTCCCAAGAGAAAAGTCCGCGCGAACGTCTTCACCGTTGCCTCCGGCAACCACTCGGGAGATTAACATTCTCTCGTTTTGTTATACCTTTAGATATTTACGGGCGAATTATAATCGGATTGAAGCCCACACGACGCACGGAACGGAATTAACTCTTTTTTCCCCGTGCACTCGCCTTAATTTGACGATGTGCAACAACGATTATAATAAAAATTATACCGCGCTGGGGTCAACGGTAAACAAATTATACTTTTTAATTGATCGTTACCGCGCGTGCATCCGTCTTACGACCAATAAACCAACTCCGAAGACGTGGAGAGCCTCGAGGGGAGCGACATCGAGAAAAGAAAGAAGACCTTCGCGAGACGAGAGCGACGTCGCTGCGGAAATCCGCGAAGAATTATAAGGACGCCGAGAGTATAAAAAAAATTGGAACAAGAAACAAGAAGGGGAAAATCGAGGTACGAAAAAGGGCTGGTGCGAAAATCATTTCGGAATACTGGTCGTCTGGTGAACACCGCGCGCTTCTGCCCGCGATATTTTATACGGGGGGGGGGGGGGGGGGGTTCGATCAAGTAAGGATTTCGCGGTTCATTTTTCGCTACGAACGGACGAATTACATTCCGACTCATGCAACGTGTATCGGTCGCGCGATATACGTCGAGCTGGTGGATGCCGTGTCGTTCTTATCCGTTTTTCAACCCAAGTCACGAATATTTTTAATCCCCCGCAACAATGAGGGGCGCAACTATAGGCAGGAGTTGGTTGGACCGCGAACGGAAAAATTTCGTTTAAATTTTATTCCCGAACTAGCTGACCCAGCCACGCGTTGCAAGGTGGGTCAGTTTATGATGCATTATTTCAATCTCGAATTTTTCGCTAAATATGCTACAGCCTATGTTACTCGCTGATATGAGGGTTTATTTTTTTTGTTGCTTTTGTTGAAAAAACGATTGAAATCGGGTCGGTAGTTATCGAGTTACCCGGAACAAGCAAACAAACAAATCTGATTTTCATTTTAAGTTTGATGTTATTGTACAGATACATGTGTGGATATGTGAATAAGCTGCCATAGGTATGAAATGCATGCATGTACACACGTTACATACAGATATAAAAATATATATTATTTTTCGGGAGTGTGTTACATATTATATACATTATACGTTGCGTTGCCGCTGCCTGCCGTAACGTTGTAATTTTCAACTCTGGTATAAAAGTTATTTAATTTTTGTTTTTTCAATGAGCCGCGAGCGCGAGTCGAACAATTCATCGGAAACAATGCGAGCCTTTCGCACACAGGACGCACACATTCCACGTCCGCGATATGCCGGTATAAATGTACGGGGTGTATCGACATGAATATTTATATGTACGTGTACATGTGTGCACAACACGTTTACATTGTACGTACGATACACGCGGAACGGTTGCCGGTGTTTCATCGATGCGCCGCCGATAAAGAGGCGGGAACAAAAATAGCGAAAAATAAAATCCCACAAGTTAACCGCTGATTGAACCCGGTCAGCTTATCGCGACACTCGCGTCCGCACCGCGCGCACATCCACTTGCGTATCGATGTTCGATTTCGGAATCGAGAAAACGAAATAATATGAAAAAAAAAAAACTAGCCGGCAGGTGCGTGCGGAGAACCTGCCTTGGTCCTTTTGTGACACATAAACGCGTAACGCACAGCGTATAAATAAAGCTTTACGATTGTCAAGGTTTTGCGTCGTTGTCATTTTAGCATGCACGTTTGTTACGCGGATATGCAGCGCATCCCGCGAAGCACATTTCGAATTATTATACGCAACACGATAATAAATACTGGACTATAAAATTTTTATTCACGGTTTCGTACGCGCGTCAGTTTTCGGGGCCAACTGCAGCCAGCGGCTTTACGATGATATACCATAGTTACAGTTGGGCGTTACGCCTGCTATACACAGCTATACGTACGTGCATACACTATTTCGTATAACGTTACAGAGGGCATTATTCCCGTTGAAACGTTGCATGAGATTTGGACGTCCCTAAATCATCCGTTTATATTTTGTAAATTTTTCTATTCGCTTTGTATTTCGCGGAACAAATTGTCGGTCATCGAAAATAAATCACAGAATTTCGTTCGCTGGGCGCAGCGCATCGGTAATTTTAATTGAACCAAAATTAAAGCTTATACATACATAGATATATATTCGCAGCAAAGCCAAAAATGGCAATGGCATCTGTTCGGTTTGTTCAGGTGCGATTTTTTTATTAATTTCTACGTTTCCGTGTGTTCCGTGTGTGCACACGTAAACTTGAATCGCAGAAAAATATCGCGCATCAAGCGTATGTAAATAAAATTCAGCGCGAGTATGTTTTATACAGAAACGCTCGAATCCCGTACAAATAGATAATTTTCCGCGTCGCAAAACTACGAGATGAATCGCTTCATAAAGATATTGCGTTAGTCGAATAATTCGTGAAAACTTCAACCGAGCCCCCCCGATGCGGCTTTTATTTGAGAGCCTGAACAGGGTTCCCGTTGGATACGTCGAACCGCAGTTCTCCTTCATTTGTCATTTGAAATACTGCTAGGAATTATTTGACTATACGTACGCCACATGAACACGTAAAAATACATATATCCAGTATGGCGCGAATGTTGTTCGTCCCAGAGACGAGAACGCTGATGACGCGGACGCCCCACGTACCCCACGATCCATTCTCCGTCTTCATCCTACTGTGAGCGCGGTGCTCCCCCGAACTGTAATTGTACGAGAAAGGAAATGGGGAAGGGAATGGCAATGGGAATGGGAATGGAAAAACAGGAACGCGTATACGCGACCGGGGCATTCCGATTAAAACAAATGTATCCCCGCCCTTAGCGGCGGCCGAGCTTCTAGTTTATTGTTTGGCCGGCACACCGGAGAAGAAAAAAGGGCGAAATACCGAAAAATAAAAAATTAACAAAACGAAGTTCGCCACGATCCGTACGACGCCGATCACCGATACGTGGTCGCCCGGGGATTGCGCGAAAGTCCTGGGATTGGGACAATAGAAAGAGACGCAGGAGTTCGGAATCTGGAATTATGGCTCGCCGCGCGAACGTTGCGCCGGCTCACCTGTACCCCTGTATCTCTACAGGAGAAGAGGTCACCGGTAATTAGTTTACTCTTGCAATTATTTAACCCGCTTGTCGTATCGGTGAAGCGAACGCCCGCGCTGTAAAACAATCGAACGAATACCGGGGAGCGACGACGGCCTCGCGCGTATACCCTAAATTTTTATTCCTATCGTATGTTTTACATTAAACATTTTTTTTTTTTTTTCTGTTTTTTTAAACGAAATTCCAAATATTTATACACCCTGCACCGAAAATACATATTTTACACACTCGTACAGAGATTGCGTAAAGCGATTTCGATATGGTTTTTTTCTCTTTCATTCTTTCGTTTAGGTACTCACGTTCGGGGGTTTGAAAAAAAAAAAAAAAAAGAAAGTTTGGCGACAATAAAAATTCCGGAACGTTTTTCATCGCCACGCGCGTGGCGATGAAAAACGATAATAGCCGATATTCGTCACGCGGAATCCCGCAAAATATGTGTTGGTATATATTTATTACGAAATGTTTAGTTATTGTGTACGTTCGAGGTGCAGTCCGTTGGATTCTTCGTCGGACTACTCGTGAAAACAATATTAGAAGACAAGCAGCTCCGACGACACCTCTGACTTTTGCGTCGTATTTCAAAAAGCATCTTTTAGACGCGCTTTACTTTTCTCCTCTTACCGAGGTCTCGCAGCTTTTCAGCTCTCGGAATAACGGTAGGTAGGTATACTGCCGAGAGAGTTGAATTGAATTTGTTCCGTTCCTTCGTTCGCACAAGTTACCGTGATGCTGCAAGCTTTGGTCGGATGTATGTACGTACCCAATGCGGCAAAGAAAAGCACATCGAGAATATCCGAAGAGTTATCATCCACCCGCGCGCGGTGCCTTTTTTTTGTTTAATATATTTATATCCGATTCCGAGAATGCAAGGTGCAGTTCGTTGAATTTCCGTCCGTTCGAAACTCACGATAATTAACCGCGACGTTTACCAAAGCTCCACCTCGCAATCGTTTTATTGGTACAGTTTCGAGACGCCCTTTGACAAGGATAATACATAACATGATTCCACGTCGTACGAAGGGGATGGCCTTTTGCTCGACTTCTCCAGGAAATGCAATAGAATATCTGGCGAATCTTGAGAACGCCAAGTAGGTATATATACCGGTACGGTTATACGTTGAGTAGATCACGTTAGGGACGGTACCGGGTATGTTAAGTGCAAGTCTCCATTGAATTTAAGATGAGGTGAACCAGAAAGTAACCGTCGGTACATTACGTACCTCATGCCTCGGACGATTATGCGTCGAATGATAGACGATGAAAATACGGAGTGTTATAAATTTGTTTTTTGTGAAATTATGGATTTATTGTCCGGCGTTGGATGTTCAGAAACGGAACGAATAGCCCATCGCTTTATTTCGGATAAAATTATCGCCAATAGTCGGAGTTCGGAATATATACGTATATATACGATAAAAGTAATATATACATGGTAAGAAAACAAGAAGAAAAATAAATGATGAGAAAAAAAAAAAGAAAAAGGCAAAACTACCGTCGCACCAATGGAAGCTTCGAAATTACGTATTTACTCGGAGCTTGCGAGCTTCGGCTGGTACAGCTCTAGTGCCGAACTGGTGAGGCGAAAAGTATTTTCGATTCGTAGCGCCACGCGAAGGAGTAAATTATGTTTTAGTCTTTGAATGGCTGGTACAAGGCGGGTGTACGTCACCCCGTACTCGTAGCATTCGACGAAACTTTCATGCGAGCGTCTCACGTTCGCGGCTTTTTCATTTTTCTATATTTTTAGATATGGCGCGCTACATGGTCGGGCTATACGTATATCGCGTAACAGCTCGTACCAGTCCCGATGCATGTTCACGTGACATCGTACGCCCGTAATTAGGAAGGTAATACATCCGATCGTGGATCCATACATGTATTGTACACGATATAGGTATACAATCCTTCGCACGGGCCACGTCTACAGACAACCCTTTACATCCTGGTACGAATCGTTTTCCAAAATGGCCCTGCACCGGATATCATTGTAACGGTAGAAATAACTCCGATGATATCCCTGCCGACTTTGTAGGCAATGATTTTTTTTGTTCTTGGATCGTTAAATTTATGCACCGCTATGATATATGGGACGATTATTTAATCTTTGATTTTCAATTCCGCATACAGTTGGAGAAAAGAAGGGTGCGTCGGATCACCGAATAAATTGGACAATTCGCTGCGAAAAAGTACATATATATATATATATATATAAGAGAAAGTAATTTACTCGCTATGGATGGAAAGGCGTAATTCGCCCTACATTTCCCTGCATATTATACGTAGTTATGATTTTGGCTCGAATACAAATTGGAGTGTCATTATGGAAAAAGGGAAAATCAGACGATGCCGAAAATTACATTGCGCTGATTTCCACGTTGGTTCAACTCGGCGGCTGCACCTCTACGTCTACGTGTATACCTTTGCTGAAATATTCAATATAAATATTAACCGAAATGTTAATGGAATATTGTAATTACGACGGACTTTACCGGCCTTACCGGGCTCCCTTTCGTCCGTCCGTCTTTCCGTCTATCCATCCGTCCGTCCATCCATCCATCCATCCCTCATTCATTCCGTTACCTGGATAGGAATTACGAGCCCGTATTTCTGTAATTGTTTTCTTGAGCCCTCCCGACGTCGCTTCTGTACTCGTAGCAAATTGGGGCAGCTGGAGATGTCTTTCTGTTACAGGAAACTCCCATTCGAGTCTGTCCGTCGCGAGTGTAATAACAATAGTAACAACGACACCAACGACAATCACCAATACCCGAAATTTACGCAAAGGTAAATTTTCGAGTCGATTTGCAAATTTTACCATCGCTAATCCAGACGTTCTCGATGAATTTTTCGCGAGTTAAAATATCGTATGAATATTAAGAATTTTCACCGATGAAATGGAGTTTGAAGATAACAAATTTTAAACTTCTTCACTATTTACCGACCTCATCAAGAACCTGCAGTCCCGGATATGAGAGAAGAGCTGCTATATATGGATACTCGTCGAGGGGGTTTACTTAATTGCGCTTGACCGGCAGGTAATTGCGATTCCCAGCAGAAGAGCCGCGCTATTGATTTTCCCATAGGCTTGGTAACAGAGTAGAGAATTTGAGTCCGCAGTCTTTAAAAGTCGTCGGTATTAAGAGTTCGACCTTTTATTTTAAGCAATGTGAAATATCGGAAGTGAGAATATGACGAAACTGTTCTCTCCGGGTGAAGCCGAGGCAGTGGTCAACCCGCGTGGCTTGTTTTCAAATTCGACGTATGCAGCACGTATATGTATACCCATAAGGTATATACGAGGAGAATTAATCTTGGCCTACATTATTTTCAACGGGGGCTATGAGACTCTCGGAAAAGTTGTGAGTTATCACGATTTCGCGTTAGAAATATTGCATTCTGTTCCCTTATACTTCTTTCGGCCTTGTAGAATCCAGAATTCATGACAGGGAGATTATTCCTCCCCGCTCGTCATCCATCTTGCGGGTGCGAGAGACGAGACACTGTTTCCCGGGCCGCGAGTCAAAATTATGCGGACATCAAAAGGGGGAAGAAAGGATGAAAAATCTCTGAATCGGAGGAAAAAATATCGAACCGAACTTGGCAAATGACGTCGGTGGGTTCGCTAGGAATTTTCAAGGGTTTATATGGCCGCGAGTGAGAGATTTGAGAGCTTTCAAAGGCTATCCGAACTTTCTATATAATGTCCATACGACCGCCTACCCTGTGGAAAAAAAAAGGGGGAAAACAAAAACCCCGCAGACCCGCGGGATGGACTGCTTTTTTTCTGGCAATTCTCACGCGAGATCCAAAAAAGAGAAAAGAAAAAAGAGAAACGAATCCACTTAGCCGGGGGATTCGTTATTAGAAAGGATTCAACGTTTAACCTCGATCTTTTATTAAGGCGTTATTCGCAGAACAATATTTCTCGATCGAGGCACCGCGTATCACGCGAGGTTGGTGGCTGCAAGGTACTAATTATCACGCATACACGGGACTTTAGCTTCGTCCGTGGGTTTGTGTCCGACTAACGTAGAACTTGGATACCGTAATACCATACTATTCTTACTTTGCGCGTTACGTTGCGTCACGACGCGACGCGACGGCGCTTATCGCTACCGTATGTAAACGAGCTTCTTAATTATATTTGCAATCTGCCAAGAAATAAACCACTCAGTTATTAATGAGGTGGAAAGAGAAACAAAGTATAACGCGGTCGTCCGCAATGCCGCTGAAATTCCAAGGCCCCGCAAAACCATTGGTATATTAGAAAATAATTGGTATATTAGAGCCGATGAGGTCGTAATATCGAACAACCGTTTCCCTATTTCGTCACTTTCGTAATCAATGATTTCTCTCTCTCTCTCTCTCTCTCTCTCTCTCTCGATTTCAACAAAACGTGAGAAAGGCGAATTTCACTGATCAGGCTGCGGTCAACCGGTATTCGCGTTCACTGGGTGTATGTGACAAGTCTGAAATGAGAGTTGCAGAGGCCGATCGATTCTTTGTCGATTATACATTCTGTGTACGCATGTTTTATTTTTTCTTCGATTTCTCTTTCGCTTGTACGGTTTAAGTGTTATTATTTGTAAGCCCGAGAGAGGCTGAACCGTACACCGTTGAAACTTCTCTAGAAATTTAACGTCACGGATGACAGATTCAACGCCCTGGCTTTCAACTCGACCGCACTAGAACCATAGAAATCTCCGAGCCGACATAGGGCGCGCGTTCGGTATTATCTGAAAAGTTACGCATGAAATAATTCGCTTTTAACGGAACAGGAAACGTTGTTTCATTCGCTACACAGAGAATACCTACCCCTAGCTAGTCGCTTGCGGTGCCCGCGACGTTGAAATTCCGCAGCAACCCCGTTATTCCTTATACCGCCACGTGCGACCGTTACATAATTTTCAAAGATACGATATTTTCAAACGGGAATACTTTCTCCAACGTACCATAGGTACGACATTATTGTTACATTTTACCTGCGGTGCATTCGCTCGCCACATCCCGTTTTG
Source organism: Athalia rosae (assembly GCF_917208135.1). Lineage (NCBI taxonomy): Eukaryota > Metazoa > Arthropoda > Insecta > Hymenoptera > Athaliidae > Athalia > Athalia rosae. Next base: position 23,778,015 of record NC_064026.1, on the reverse strand, counting down.
CAACTATGATCAAAGTCTATTGAAATCAAAAAAATTTCCATAAAATCTGACGATATTGGGAATACGAAGGATATTGATCCGATTTAAACTTTATAAATGTATACTAGCATTGCACGGGTGCGCTTCGCGTGCGCCGCATTTGATTCCATTCGTCGTTTAAATTTTTGTCCCTTATTTTTTTTTTTTTTTTCAATTTCACATCATTATATTTCACACCCATGTTGAGAGTGTTTTCTTATTGTCAATCTGCGAATTTTTCGGATCGAGGTATCTCAATTTTTCTGCTCCCGTACACTAGGAATTGGTAATAACTTGATCAATTTTATCAAGATAGGTCAATCTAGTTAGAATATGACTGCACGAACAAAAGAAAACAGGATAAAAAAATTTGGTCTCTTGTCGAAAATTTTCTGATTTTAGTCCAAAAGCATCCGAATCCCACAAATCGTCTGTTGTACGTATACGATATGAGGGTTGGTGCATTCTACTATCTGATTTTTCGATGATTGAATGAGTTTGCTTCGAATTTTCCAGGAATTAAATCTCGTTCAGGTAATTTCGAATTTCACAGTGAAGTGACTCGATCAAAATAAAAGTATCAGGTGTCTGAAAAATGGCTTATGGAATTTCTTACACTTCGCTTGGTAATGCGTTGTTTTTATCC